>NC_034412.1:60025894-60275877 GCF_002078875.1 Numida meleagris | reverse complement strand
GAGGGAGAGGGAGAGGGAGAGGGAGAGGGAGAGGGAGAGGGAGGCTTCAATGCTGCACGGCTCCAGCAAGGGGCTATAGGAGCACAGGCAGGCAGTTATGGAGAAAGCTCCTCTCAGTGAGACAGCAGCTGTAGGCTGCTTCAATGCTGCATGAAGGAAGGAACAAGAGACAGAGTGCTTGAGGATTAGATAGCCATTGTTTGGCCCTGAAACCTGCTGCAAAGTGAAAGTCTAAATCTCATTTAGGGGGTGCAGACAGTGTTATGTGCTTGGTGAGAAGCTGTGTATCTCCATTGATACTGGACCACGGTAGAAAGATTGAATGCCTCCTTACCTCATCCCACACAAATTTCCTCCCAGTTCAGAGGAGGCAAAGCGTTATCTAACAGCTTAACATTCTGAATCTCACAGCACCTTCTACGCAACTCGTAGTATCCACCAGCAGTACAATAACGCTTGTTTTACTTGCCAAGAAGGAAATTTAAGTTACACGTCACGACCTGAAATTCTGCAAGTAAGTTTGCTGGTAAACATTTTTTTTTTGTCAGAGCCTTAACCAGTACAACAGTAAAAAACATTCAGAAAATGCACTTTGAAAAAATATTTGGAAAATAGATCAGCTATGAGATTAACTTATGAAATTAATTTAGTCCATTTTTTCCTACTCCACTTGGACATGTTTAAAGGGAAAATAAGAATATCTGCAAGAACTTCAATTTACCGATACATTAGTAAAACACATTATTCTGGTAAAATACTTGCCAGTACAAATGTGATTCATATTTAACCTGTGTATTTGTATGATATGGCATACCATGTGGTTGTGAAGCTGCAAGACTGTACTATGATCCAGTCACCATATTTCTGGTGCTGAGAAGAATTCTGACAAAGATTCATCACAATGGAAGAGATTTTTTGCTAGCAAAAACACACACGTTGTTTCTTTCCTTTAGGAAACCTCTCCAAATGCTTTTCAGTGAGTGGTTACAGTCAAGTGAATGTTGATCCATTCTAGGGCCTTGCGAGAGTAGTAATTGCAGTTCTGCTAGATTAATGATGAAAAACTGAACATGAGCCAGCAGTATGCTTTTGCAGACCGGAAGACCAATGGTACCCTCTGTTCCATCAGAAGAGGGGTGGCCAGTAGGGAAAGGGAGGTGATTGTCCCCCTCTTTTCTGCCCTCATGAGGCCCCACCTGGAGTACTGCGTCCAGGTCTGAGGCCCCCAACACAGTAAGGATGTGGAGCTGTTGAAGAGGGTCCAGAGAAGGGCCACAAAGATGATCAGAGGACTGGAGCACCTCTCCTGTGAAGATGGGCTGAAGGAACTGGGCTCATTTGGTCTGGAAAAGGCTGCAAGGAGAACTGATTGTGTCCTTCCAATATCTAAAGTGAATTTATTAACATGAGGGAAAAATAAACATTTTCCAAGGGTAAATAGTGATAGGACAAGGGAGAATGGCTTTAAACTAAAATAGGGGAGATTTTTTTTTTACTGAGAGAGTGGTGGGGTGCTGACACAGGCTGCCCAGAGAGGTTGTAAATGCCCTGCCCCTGGAAGTGCATAAGGCCATGTTGGATGGGGCCCTGGGCAATCTGACTAGTACTAGATTTAGCAGCTGGAAGCCCTGCCTGTGGCAGGGGGGTTGATGATCCTTGAGGTCCTTTCAAACCCAAGCCATTTTATGATGATTTTGTGATTCTATGATTATGATCTTCATGAAGACAAAGGAATCTGTCTGCAACATGAATAAACAAAGAAAATCCTGGTTTGGAAGATGATCATCTCTGGATACAGTTCATAATTGTAGACGAGGGCAGTGTTCCCCTTTCTAGGAGAATTTAGTTGGCTTAAAAAAACCTATATGAACAAACATATATACCAATAAGTTTACATCCGCAGTGAATTTACCACTTTGGAGGAAAGAGAACAAGTGATAAATGAAATCTGAGATTCTAAAGGAATACTGACATTGGTTATGAAACCAGAAGTCCACTAAAGTACTGTGCATAAGTCCAAGGCAAGATGATGGACTGTACAGTGTACTAAGCAATGGAGAAGCAAACTGAAACAATACTGAACACCTGGTTTTAGCAAAACTGTGCACAAGAACAGAAAAGTCTAGATTTAAGACTACTGACAACATGTTAGTGGGGTTATTGGTGGCAGTTGGATGGTTGGACTGGATGATCTTGTAGGTCTTTTCCAACCTAGCTAATTCTATGATTCTATTCTATGTTTCATACAACTAGATTTCCTGCAGTTGTTTTACATTATTTGTTTTCTTTATCCTAAGGTTTTTTAATTTTTTTTTTAACTGTATCATCTATTTTCATTTGCTTATTTTATACACTATGGGAAACATGATTGCTTTGTTTCAGGAAAAAAGTGTTTAAAATAACTGAAACACACCAGAAATAAAACAGGTTTTGTGCTAACCTTCCACAGAGTGCTTCTTGACTGATGGTTACCATAAAATATTAGTATCAGCCACAGAAATGTTTTGTCACAGCAGGGCTACCGGTGGCTGCCAGCCAGGCTGCTTGTTTTTGAAGTAAATCAAAATGTTGATAACTGTTCTCTTTCTCTAGGGCGAGAAAAAAAAGCAGCGCTAAAGTAAGCTTTTCCACCTTATTTGTACTGCTTTTTTTTTTTTTTTTATATACAGTCTTCCTGCCAACTTCTTCCTTAAAAAAATATTTGGCTACCTGATTGTTTTCTTTTCCCCCCTCTGTTTGACTATTTCCTGCCAACACAGTTCTTGTGAGAGTGCATGCCACAGTGTTCCTACTCAGCCATAATTCCAACCTTTTGGCCTTTATGCTTTCTGCCTTTATTTTCATGTTGGCAGTTACGCTTATTTTAAAATCTTTCCACCATGAAAGGCTATATAAGCCATACTTAATAAACACAGACCTGATGTTTCGCATGCAACATCAAATACTTCTCTTGCTGCTCAAATTTGTTTCTAGCTCTGGAAGCTTTGGTTTTGCCCTGTGAACTTCCCTTCTGCTGAAGCAGTCTAGAACTTGTGCTTCAACTTGCTCAGTCTCACTTGGAACAGTAAGCCTAAAAAAACCCAAGCACACAAAATTAAGCAAGTGTTTATTGGTAGGCTTATTTCTGCTTAAACCATGAATTACTTTCTCAACTGATTAGTCTCAGCTTTGTTTACCAGTGTTTACCATTTTAAGGTTAATTTTTAAGTGGTGGAATTTTATTCTCTTCTTAGTTTATTTTTAAGGTTTCCTAACATCTTGACTTAAACATATGAACTATAAAACAAGTATAAAGAAACTCACCCCACTCTAATAGAAAATGTGTTGACCTGAATGTATTAGCTTCAAACCACTAAACTTCATAGTAGTTAGTCAGAGCTGCATGATAAGCATGGTGACTGAGTTCAGAGTTGTCAAACTTTTAAAGACGTTTTCAGATAAGTGTTGTCAAAAACAGGTTCAGGAACTCTTCAAAGTTAGCAAGTGATACTGGAGAAATGTTAGGTCTGAATACTTCGATGTTTGAGTCTACAGTAGCTTTGCTGATCACAACGACTCACCTATAATGCATGCAGTAGCCATGCCCAACATCAGACAGATTCCTGCTCCCATAAACAGGAGCTGCGCTCAACTAGCTTTCCTAGAGATTCCTCTGGTTCACAGTAGTTTAAGTGACAGAGAATGCACATCCAAATTTTTGTCATCTGACGGCATTTCAGTAACTGTCTTCAAGCTTCTATTGAAAAGATATTCACATAACGAGCACCACCAACACCACTGAGCATAACTGATAAGCTTGTAGCTGTCTTTACAGATAATACATTCTTCATATCCATTTCTTTTTTTTTTTCCCCTCCCTACAAGTCAGGACTGAGGAAGAGCAGCAAAGCAGAGCCAGAGCAGCAATGCTGTAAAAAGATTGTGATTTAATCTCAAGTTTCAAATTATTCTATTCAATTTCCAACTCCTGCAACACAGAAGAATCCCATCTTTCCTTGAAGAGTAAGTTTCTACTCACAGGAAACTGAGGAACTGAATTGCACATCGGAAAAAAGTTTGTATGTACCTTATCCCAGAGCAGTAAAAAGCACAAGTATAAGTCACTGTCCAGACAATAGCTGGAAATATGAAGCAGGGAAATAAGCATGAAATTAATCAGACGAATGTATAGATCAAATGGAACCAATAGAACTCATTAGAAATCAGCCATACATTGAGGTTTGATTTGGAGCAACATTTTAAAATACTTTAAAAACATGCTATATTTAATGATTACAAAAAACATTTTACACAAATTCTCATCTTTAATTTCACTTTCAAATAAAACCCCAAACCCTAAGATAGTCTGAAGTTTGATATTTGGAACACCTCAGCAAACAGAAGCAGCTTACTCTCTTGGGAAATGGTAATTTTAGTGACTTTTCTTTGAACACCTTTTTCTTTCAGAATGGAAATGTAAGTACAAGAAATATATAGTTAAATTATTATTTCTTTCTTTTAAAAGTACAGTACCAGTATCAAAAGTTCACAAAATAAAAACATCATATATCTGAATCTTGTCAGGAAGGCAGCTAAGTAGATTAACTGAATATGGAGAAAGGAAGCTACAATTAAATGCAGTATGAAAAAGACTAATTTCTAAACAAACATCGACCTGCCAAAGACATATACAAATACTCTATTTGCTATGTAACAGCTAAGAGTTAAGGCTTCACCCTTGAAGAGATTCTCACACAGGCATAGTACACGCTTGTGACACTATATCAAACCATAATCTTGTAAGTAGTGAGAAGACTTGCATCCTTCTGATAAAGAGAAAAAACAATACAAGCAATATGTCAGCTTTTCAGTGCAGCAGACTACCCACAGAAATGAATGAGTTTTCAACTAGTGATCACCAGAAAATGCATGTACTAAATTAAAGCTTCCTGGACAGCTGCTGGCCCTCATTACATCTTTGACAGCATAGGCCTGTGCTTGTGGCCTTATCTCTTGGGATTAAATCAGGCTCTCAGCTTTATGTGGTTTTCTCCTCTTCTTTCTTCACTCCTCCCCCCCCCCCCCCCGCCCAGTGCTTTACTCTCAAAGACTGGAAGTAAAGCATGAAAGTGTGAACCAAGCATAAGTGATACAACTTGAGAAGTCCCCCAAATCCTGCACCATGCTCAGTGAGAGATAGTGGCAATGCTGTGCCTTCAAGAAGAAAGGAAGCTCTACCCTATCACTACCTGTGCATGGAAAATATATTTCTAGTACACACATCTTCAATAGATAACAGTTCTACAGCATGGGAAAAATGCTGTTGAAGAGATGTTCCTTGCTCCTTGTACCGACTTCAATAGATTATTTTCCTTGAGCCAAATATAGACCACAGTCCCCAGTGAGTTACAACCACAAAGCCAAGCATTTCAATGAGGGGAAGTATTTAGCAAGTGGTAAACTAGGATGATTAAGCCAGCTGACAATCAAGGAAAATATTTACCTTTTTTCTTCCTGTTGTTCATTTTATTTTATAGACAAGACTGTTAAAACAGGAGGTTTTTTTTTTTTTTTAGCTTTCTATGTACGTTATTTCTAGATGTGATGTGCCAGAGGTAGATCCTTCAAAATAAGTATCTCATTTTTTTTAATGAAACTTGAGGATAACCATGAGAATACCAAAAATCCCAGGAAAATGATAGACTGTGGATCTCAAGCAGAAAGAATTTTTTTTTCCACCAATATTTTGAAGAATCTTTAAGATATTGAATAGTCTATAACAATGCCTCAGAAGTATTTATCTTGGCAGTCTGTTCAATGAATTTACAGAAAAACTACCAACAGCACTGTTGCAAACTACTCTATTATATACATATTGTTATAATTAAAGTTTACAGAAATGACATTAGATATGCAATTATTATTCATTTTTTTCTTACTGATAAATATAATTAAATATGAAAATACAGACATAGAATTGACTGAAAATTCTTCACAGATTTTTTTCAGCGATTGTTTTAGATGAAGTGAGGTTTTTACTAAAAAGAAACAGGTTTTCATGAAGACATATGCATAAAAACAGTTAGCAATGAAAAAGAGAAATGAAAACATTTCCATTTCAATCTACTAAGATTTATTTTTTTAAAGGTTAAAAATGCAAATACTTCATTTTCTGAGCCACAAGAATGATGATCTTTTTTCACGCTAAGCAAAGCTTAATACAGTACATATTCAGGATTTTTTTCCTCCCATATGTTTCACGTGAGGAAGCTTGTTCTAGATATACATATCTCATTTAAATGAATTTGGATTCAGAAATGACAACAGAAAACCCTGTACTGCCTCTATCAGAATAGAAGAAGTATTTCATGAAAGCTTATCACAAAAAAAAGATTTTTTCTGCATTGTAAGTGAGAGGCTTAGGTTAGCTCAACTTCTGAATTTAAGAGCAGGATTATAGGTATATTACCTTCAGTATTAGACTTTGTTACAAAGACATACGGAACATCCCAACAACTGTCAGCCATTTAGATTACACTAGCATAAGGAGAAAAAAGTCTGAAGTCTTTCCTGAATGTGAGATAAACACAGAAGCTTAGTCAGTCCTGTAATGCTATAGCACGATAGAAAGTACAGCAATAATAGCAGAGTGGCATAATCCTAGGCTGCAGCAAATGAGAACAAGCCCAAATACAGCAACCATAGAAACAAAGGTAGAAAAACTGCTTACCTTCGAAAGGCCTCAAGTATGCAAGGATCTCCAACAAGATCCCCTCACTTCCACTGCCAACCCTTAAATAAGGTCTGGGAAGGGGTCCAGTCACTCAGATCACTCCAGTCACTCAGGTGCATTGCATGCTCCTGAGCTACCCTGAGTTGGCCCTGCCTTTCTACCAGGTGCTCAATCACTGCTTCAGGCCGTGACTTAGCATTTCTGCTACAAATGCATTGGGAAAGGAGAAAGAGGGAGGAAGAGGAGGAAAGAAAGTAAAGGAGAATAGGAAGGGAAAGGAAAGGGAAAGGAAATGGGAAAAGAGAAATGGGAAAATGGAAAAGGGAAAGTGGAAATGGAAAGGGGAAAGGATGACTGTATGTAGTTCAGGATTTTTCCACTTGTCAGTCTGGGTTTCCTTTCAGGATAGTTACACAATTCAGAGAAAGCAAGCATGGTGAGACAGATCCCAGAAGATCTGGGAAAGACAGTACTAAATGGAAAACACTTACTTGATCAAAATAAAATGATCTAACAGAAGAAGATAGGTAAATGTTGACCTTGTTCACAGGCTGACTCAATCACTCCAGTTTGCCACATGCTAAATAATACTCCCTCTCATTGAAATGCGTGGTTTGATTTTATTTCATTTCAATGCTATTGTCATTCTTTCACCTTTCTTGACCTTTATTCATCATTATGGACATTCAATTAGTTACATATATATATGAATAATGTTTAGAAATTTAGTACGTTTTACAGGGCCCTTCTTTAAGCAGTGTAAAAGAAAATGGCATTTAGCATTATCAGTTTTGATTTCCAGCTAAGACAGTTAAAAATTCTTTCTCCCAATTACCATGACGTGTTTGTTTTTTGTTCCATTAATTACAAAATCTTGAGACAGTACTAGTAAGCTAAATTCTAGGTAAAAACATTTATCAGTAAGGTTACTTGTTCTGTCATCTGCAAGTTGCTGTTGCTTCCTTTTTTGGAATAAAATATATTGTTCAAGTCCAACAATGCAGTAAGTGACAACATATAGTATAAAAAAAAAAAAATTCAAAATAAGCACAACTACTAAAAACATTCTTACAATTCCAATCAGAAGCACTTTGTCAAAAACATTTGAAGTAATAAGTAGGATTAATTCACAAACTAGTAAGTAGGATTAAATTGCAAACATTCCAGTGTTTTTGTCCACACTTTTTCCCCACGGCCACCAAATGTGAAATCTGATAATCTTATATTATTTCCAGTATCAAGATACTGAAATGTTGCAAACAAAATCAGAAGATGTTCCTGGATACATAAGTGAAACTTTGTGAAAATCTTAAACAAAACCAAAACATACATTTGTAGGTGAAATATGTGAGTACTGTACTGGAAATAAAACTTCAAGAGTAGAAGCTGATTCCAGTACCAATTCCAACAAAAGCAAAAAAAAAAAAAAAGAAAGAAAAAAAAGGAAAGTAGTGAGATTGGTAAATAATTACTTATTTCTAGTGGAAATATATATTCAAAGAGTGTTACACAAAAATAAAGGTTGAAAGAGAAATCTAAAGTCATCAAGTTAATACATGTTCTGAGGCTGGGTCCAGTATGTCTAAACTACATACTCTTGAAAATTGCTGAAAAATTTCTTTCCACCACACTGGTGAGCATCCAGGCCCAGTGTTAGCTATCGCAGAAAGAAAGCTCTTAATATTTCATTAATACTTTTGATATAAAATAAGCTGATTATTTCTTGTTTCAAATTTTGTGAGCAAGATTAGAATCCAGATTACAGAATCATTTCACCTGTTAAGAGACTGATATCTTGACACAAATCCTTCTTGTCTTTGCTAAACCAAAAAACACATAAATCCTTTCGTTCTTTAGCACGTGTTGCCTGCATTTGACAACTGTGTACTTATTTAAAGACAATCAAAATATTCCAGCTCCTTGGTATCAGTAAAATGAGATTATCTTACTTTTGATATACTGTCACATAGGTCAAAATATAACCCTATTTTGTTATTCAGTGTAATTCTTCTGCTATGTTGTTTCTGAAGCTACTCCTTGATTTTTCCTTCTTAAGTGCAACTAATTTGCTTTTTGCTTCTTGGTTTAATTTTATTTATTTTATTTTGAATAATTTCACCAGTATTTCAGTGTGATTTTGAACAGGAATCCTACATTTCTCAAGAGCTTGCAGCTATCCAAAAATGACAGATGGCTTAACGGTATATGCCACTACAACACTGTAAAAGCACAAATTGTTCATGTATTTTTAATTCTATTAGAGCTAGTTAATGGAAATAGGAATAGATTAAACCCTGGACTATTCCATTTGGGATGGCTCTTGCTATGTCCTCCTGGATAAAAAATTCAAGCTTAAAGACAACTTCAACATCAATCTGTTGAATGTCTACTCCATAATTTCATTGCAATTGCATTAAATGCTTTCCTAGTTCATCAAGATAACTAAATATATACATTTTTTCACACAGATTGCTTGTAATGTTACTAGGGTGGCATTTAATTGAGACTCCCTACTTCATCATTGGCATTATTAATGAGAACACTGAGCAGCATGAACCTTGACAGACTGTCTTTCAGTCCCAACTGACAGCTTGGTAGTGAATCACTAATTCCTAGAGTATGAGTTTCCAATCAGTTGCGTAGGAGTTTCAAGAACATTTGTTCTTTTAAGTGTGGCATGCTATCAAAAACCTAACAAAAGTCAAAATATTTATACCTACTGCTTACTCCTTTCATCAAAGGCTGTCAACTACTGTCAAATAAAAAAAGTGAATTGGTTTCATAAATTTTTATTGGAAGTTTCCCAGCAGCTTATTATCTTGCTAGTGCTTAGAAACTGATGTTTCAGTCGTTTACATTTGAGGGACAAAAATAGGTTTAAACCTGTTTCCCTTACAATGCTTTCCACTTAAGATACTTACAGAAAAACTGAAGTTAAAACAACAGTAATATTTTTTTGTGTGTATGCAAAGTAAAAATTCTGTAAATAGTCTGTGATTGCATCCATCCTTTTGTCCCTTATCACCTCAATCCAGTTCTTGACAGTCTTGGGAAAACATGTTATGAATTATAGAGTAGCTAACTTATATTAGAAGAGATCTCTTGGGGGTTCAATCCCCTGTACAAAGCAGAGACTATGAGGTCAAGCTGCACATGGCTTTGGCCAGTCAAGTTTTCAGGAAACAAAAAAGCAGCATTCTGATTGAATTAAAACATGATGTCGTACCATGCTTCACATTTTTTCTTCACTTTAGTTTCATTATCTTTCCTGCTCATATTCTAAAACTTATCTTCTATTCTCAAATACATAACAGGAACTGAAATGTTCACTGTATGCTTTTTAAATTCACTCATTCTATGGGAGAGAGGAGAGGGACTTATTTTCATTTTTATTTTAGGAGTATCGAGAAGCCTATACTAGTCTTCCCTTCACTTTGCAAGAAAAATCACTGAAAGCCTCACACAGATGCAGAACAATTTCTTTAGTTAAATAGATAAGACTCAACCAAGACTTTGAACGTGCTTGCCGGTACCATTGTAAGTGGCTGATCCAAGCACAAAAACCTTGAAAAGAATAACCAACATTTAATAATAGCAGTTAGATTCTGACAGTGAGGATTAAAATGCACTTCTCTTTGGGGCAGAGATGTCTAGGATCTCAGATGGATGTTTTGAAAAGCTAAGCCTAGGAGTAGAAAGCTTGAAGAAAAAGATAAAGTGATTTTTGGTTGAAAGTCTTCTAGGACATTTTATCGGGCACATACATTGTATCTGTCTCAGCCTGCTTCTTCCTTGAAAAGTTATACCCACTATGTTGGTGTATTTTGTTACTCTCCAGATTCAATTGGCATGCAGAATTCCTTTCTCCTGTCATATCAGGATCCAAACAATTTTCTGATCAACACCCCAAGCCAAAAAAGACCACAGTTTTCCAGTAGAAAAAGAAGATTCCTAGAGCAAAACCAAACCTGAATCAGAAATACAAAAACTGTTTCATCTTCCTATTACTGCCCATAATTCAGTTATCTGCATTGAGAAAAAAGGTTGAAGGGAGAAACTTTCTTTCCGCCACTGTTTCTCTCTACTCAAAGTTTTTGGCTATTATGTAAAATTTGTGCTCTACATATCACTCATTTCTTTGACAGGCTAGCACAACAGTATCCTGGAATGCTGAATTTGACTACCTTTCAGACTAACGCAGGTTTCTCTTCCTAATGCACAATGAATATGATAAGATTTTGAATAACAGTTAGGGGTGTGTGTGTTTGTTGAGAAATTACTCCCAGCCATTTATAATACTGAAAATTACACTCTACCACATATAAAACTGAAAAAAAATCTAATTTCTTTTTCAGAACAGACTTTGTGTTTCAGCCATCTGCTACTGACTTCAGCCATCAACCACTATTGAAGCATGGTTTCATCTTTCACTAAGGATTAGCCCATGCCATTCTCATCTCTTATAGTCTTGTTCATCCATGTATTTAATACCTTATTTTTAAATGTCTCTTTCCTGGTTGTAAGACATAGTTTATTATTCTCAGAGGTGATGAGGAGATGATCTGCATGCGTATGAGGGGTGCATTCCACTAGATTTTCCAAAACGCTCTTAAAGGGATATAAACTCTCTTTGTTGTGGGTGCAGCTGAATCTTTCCTGTTCTCTTCTTTTGCCAGGAAGATATGAGTGGCTGGAGTGTTTGATTCTATATATAACTAGTTGATGTCAGCTGCATGCCAATCCCTTTGAAGAGGATCAGCCCCCAGTTTGTCTCGGTACTAGGTACCATGTAGATCCAAGCACAAGGGTAGAAACCATCCTGGACCAGGCAGGTCACCCCCATGCATAACTAACTCCTGAAGCATCAACTAAAGAGTTGAGATCACTTTTTTTCTGCACAACAAAACAGTACGGTAAGTGTATTGTTTCCTGAAATATTTTGACATTGTCTGCCATACAAACTGTCAGATAAAAGATATTTGTGTAACCTCTTGGCTCTGTAATTGAAAAGATGTTTATTTTTTAACCTAGTTTAAAATGCACTTTCTTTAAAGATGCCAGAGCATCTTATTTACTTCCTCAAATTCTTTATTAGGTGAAGAAATATCAGTGTAACATTTTTGAAGACATAATACAAGATATAATTAAAATATTAATTATGAAATAATCTTTAAACGTAACATGTAGATATGCAAAGATCTAAATCTCTGACACTGATTTTGCTACAAAATGTATGTATCCAACTCAAAGCTCGTGCCTTGGCACTTCCTATCCATGTAAATATGTTCTAGTATCCGTCTGCAAGCAGAAACTGCTAGTGCATTTTGCATAGTTAAAAACACTGCATTTCTAGAGCAGAAATAAATAAATCCACTATTCAGCCATTCTAAACATGCTATCAGAAATTAAAGTTGGCTTAATAGCACAAGCTAGCTCAACAATGTAAAAATGTGTGTTTTTTTTCAGCAAGGAAAAATCATATCAGAAAATCACAATGTTATCACATTCTGCCATGGTCAAAGAGAGGAAACAACAAGCATCAGCCATTATGGATGAAATACAGAGAAATGGTATAGCGCTGAACCCAACTTACTCTATATGCACTGTCCTCTAGCCCTCCCTAAAACATTTTTAATCATAGAGTTTAACTCTCTTACGGCTTTGTCTTTGAGTGTTTTGCCATAAATAATCTTGGGGGAGTATCATGCTGCCTGTGGTAACTAATCCTTTTGTAGTTGCCTCTTTTCATTTGAAAGCTATTTTCAGATGAACAACTGCTGTGGAGGAATGAAGTAATCTAACAGCTGATGTACATTCTGCTAGGATAGCCTTTCAGAACATTATTTGGGGTTAATAACATGACTTCATTCCATTTTAAATGGCTATCATCTGAGGAACACACTGATCTGCCTGTATCCCTTTTTTTTTTTTTTTTTTGGCTCTTTTTCACTTTGTTTTTTTTAATAGGAATGATAAAAAATTTGGAAACAATTGTTTACAGCTCTGTTCCTGATAATTAATCTTTGTAACTAACAAAATTTGCTATCAATGTGGCATTTTTTTCCCAATGCATAGCCACCAATTAATCTTATATGCAGAAATTTTACTCTTTTGTTGTTGCGCTGATGAAAAAGTAGACATGAGAAGGTAGCTTGATTTTCAAAAAGAGGTTATTAAAATTACACTTCTGGTGTGACACCTTCAGAAGCAATTAACTCACCTGGGAATACTAGTCTTCTTGGCCTTCATTAGGTACGTGCTGGGTGCTTTTGGAGACCCTTCCCATGAATGTTTCTTACCATCTATGTAAAATATCATTTTTTTTAAAGTGGTAAGCACTCCACAAATGGCACTGAAAAAAACAGAGAGCTCTGCTAATATTTAGAGTTTATGAAAATCATACTGCTTACATAAGACAAAACACTGGACACTAAATTCCAGTACTGAAAAACTTATCTCATGGTCTTTTGCTGCAAAGAATTTTGGGAGGTTTTCTGTCCTCACTCATTGACCAAACTGACTGCAAGAAGAGTAGGACCAGAAACCTAAAGAATTTAGAAAAAAAGATATATTTATAAAATATATTGCAGTGCCTGGTTCTAATGCTGATAATTAAATACTTTTTTCAGAAATTTCCATTCCTCTTCCCTCCTTTGATTCCCAACTGAACATACACTTAAGTCTAAAACCCAGACTACCCCTACAGATTTCATTACAACTCAGATTTTTTGTACTGAAAGTACCATATGTGCCTGAAATAGCCAGTAAGCTCTTCAGGGCAGAAAAACTGTCTGTTTAGAATCTTTAATTCAAATGGTAAATGTTGCTACTGTTCACTGCGATACTAGTAAATATACCATACAGTTCTGGTAGTCACTGGAGTTGTTAGATAACCAGTGCTGATGTCTGCATTTACCTTACATAATCTTTCCTTTCATTACTTATGTATTATCAGGTTTGTTTTCAAGTTAGACTCATACATGTAGATATATACAGATCCTAGAACTGATTTTATAAGACATGCTGTGCTACAAGGCCACTGAAGACAATACAAACACCCTAACTTTGTATTCTACTTCTGCATCTTCTTTGGATGTCTGAGATATTTACACTGAAAAAAAAAAAAAAAAAGAAAGAAATTTCATGAAATGTGTGTGATAAGAGTCTAAAATTTTAAATTGTACAAGTTAAATGAAACCAATTTAGAAACAGAAGGGTAATGAGACAAATCATATGCTAGTTCTCTAAGACCAAATTTGAACCATTCTTCAAAAAATTAGGGATAAATCTGATTTTGAAAGGAATAAATTATTCTCTTTTAATTTTGACAATTATTTCCCCTCAATTTTTAATTAAACAAGTTTAGCCTGAGATCTGGAAGATAAAATGCTGTCTTTCTACGCTGTGCATCACTATCTGTAATGAAGGTCCTGCACCTGGAAATTACCTAAAAACTAAACTTCATCCTGAAAGAAACTACCGTTTCACAGACCTTAGAAACACTACAGTATTAACAGAGGTAAACAGGAGTAACAGGAGGTTCTGTAGTGCAAGTTCTTTTGGCTGGGATGACACTCAGAATTACATCTACTGCATTTTTATTTTAGCACCTTTTTATTACAATGCTTTCACATAAACGTTGAACCTCAAACTCCTTGTAAAAGATATTCACAGCAGAAACAGTTGTGGAAAAGATACAAAGTCATTCAAGTTTTTATGAGTGTATCAAATCTGGGCTGGGTTGGTAATGAATGAAAGTCCACATTTTCCTGTTGGGCTGTAGAAAATGACTTTGTATTCCAGTGAAGTTCTATGTGTCCTAAAATGCTGCAGTAATAGACACCCTCTTATGGTGTCAGAAGAGAGCCCATAGGACTACAGCCTCATCGGGAATATTGTGGCCTTTCAGGCAATTTTTCCTTTTCTTTGGCAGAATTGGGCTTACCGTAAAGTTTCTAAACCTAGTTGGTAGAGGCATGCAAGTGTGTATACGTGTATGTTTAAGGAAGACCTTGGAGTTCCTCAGATTGGCATTCAATTAAACTCAAACCTCACGTCTAATTCTGTGCTGTTTCTTAAGTGCATTCTTCAGTAGCTAAACAATTAACTCTCTCACGATGGAGCTACAAATTCTTATTTCTGATACCATAACAAACACATAATATTCATTATTAAATTTTACAATACAAACAAAGGTCTTGAGAAGATGATAAACTAGAAGATCAAAGGGGATTGAGAGGGAATGCAGAAGGAAATATACAAATCATATTTAAATGAAGTTTGTTAAGATTTTAAGGGCAGAATAGAGCTGACTTGGCGGGAATAAATAAAGAAATGAAACTAGACTAAGATTAAGGTTAAACTAAGAAATAAACTTCCAGTGTTAATGTCCATTTATGAGGCTTTTTATATTGGTGCACTTGGAGACGTTCTTTCTGTCATGCCCTAAATGTTCTCCTTTTCTCATTTTTCATCACCTTTCCTGCACTGACACTGAAACAATCCCTAGACACGTCATGAACTAGACAGCAGATTAGATTTTAGTTGGCAGGGGATTCAACTGAACTTCACACCTATGTTTCTGGGTTGCTGCCTAGATACACAACAGTACACAACTGTGGGCTACAAAGTACCTTGGAGCCTACAGCAAACATTAGCAAGAACAGTACATACATAAAGGAACAGCAAGGCCCAAAATAGTTAACATCCAGCATGCCCCAAACAAATGCAGAGTGGTTTGGTCAGAGATCTTGGCTCAGGATTTATATACTACCCACTCTGTGGACAATGAAGAAAAACCTTTTCTGTGTGAAAATGTTGCTGATCTGAAGGGTAAACTTCTCATCTCTTATTACCATAAAACCATTCAACAGCCCATAGCCCAGTAGTTATCTTGAAAAGCAAGAAAATTAAAATATGACTTGTGGGTCAAAATTTTAGGCTACAGGCCAGTAACTAGTGCACTTATCTCAACCACAGAGCCAAATCCCTACCATTATCTGTCACTGATATGTCTGCATTGGACAAGCAGAGTCATTTTCTTCCATGTTAAGAACTTTCTGTTTTGTAGCTAACACTTAAATAGCAAGAGTGTGTTAGGATTCTTCTGGCATACTATTAATAAAGCAGAAGAGCATGCATGATACAGTTAGCTTGCTCTTGCTCCAGTTAGATCTACTGCAAGCATTCAACTGAAATCATTATGAACAATAGTGGATCAGTGGTGATACACTCCATGGTCTATAAACTTGTTTGATTTACTTCATGGAAAACTCATCCAATATAGCTTAGGCTAAATGTTTAACTTACCTATCTCAATTATATTTTCCTAAATGTCAGCACTACACATTGCTTTTCCATCATAAAGTTACTAGGAGATATAAGCCATGTTACATATGCCGTGTACTCAAAATGAAACACCCCCCCAGTCTAGGCAGTATTAACTTTGACATTAGGTACCTATGCAGATAATTAATTTGTACCACTAATTTTAGATTGGGCTTCCTGTTTGATTAACGTGGAAGCAAGATACAGTGCCTTACATCTAATTAGGTTTCATTTTAATACATTAAAATACATGATGAAATTCAGAATTTTATACCCTCTAGATTATAAGAGAAATGTAAACAATGGGAGGTCTTATTATTAAGGAAATAACTGATCGTGACTACGAATAAGTGGATCAAAGAAACATAGTGCATCTCTTTGATGTAATCCTCGAACATTACATCTTAATTTTTTTCCTGAAGTTTATGAATAACTGAGGACAATTCTAATTAAAAAATGATAATTATTAATCAAGGTGGCAATAGGAAATTATTTTGTGAAAAAGCGGTTTTACTATATGATCCAATTGTATCATATAGATACAATTGAACAAATTCTTCTCAATTGTTCAATTCTTCTAAGTTCTCAGCTGAAATAAATTAATAAAAATAGTTTGTACAGTCTTCAAGTTACTGTATTGTAAGTTCCAAGCATTATCTATGGATTGAGGACACCTAGCAAGAGAGTGACTACTCAGCATCAGCTTGCTCATTGATACAAACATCCCCGTTTCCAGAACATCACCACAGAAATGATCAGTAAAGCTTCAGATGTTCCATGTTCTCCATTTATAGTCTAAACTGATCTTCCCCTTCCTCTGCTTATGCATCTTCATTTTCAAGTCCTCTAGGAGCCCAGTAAACAAAAGACAAGAATTTTTTTCCTGAACAGTGAATAAACTAACACTGCATTTAATAGCTCAGTTTCTGGTAGTGTCAAGTTTTGAGACTTGCTTGTAACTTCTCTCTTAGAGAGAATCAAAAATAAATATTCTAAACACGTAGTTTTTTTATAAGCATGTTGTAAATCTTTGTTCTGTCTCATTTTTAACATCTTGAGGTTTATTTCGAAGGTTTCTTTAAAAATAATTAAAAATGTTACTTAATATAGACTTTCTAATACAAACTTCTCTTAAAGTACAAAATGGCCTGCATTTCAAAAAAAGCAGAATATTAAAGAATAATTAAAAATAAAATGTATACAAGCTATAAGAAACTAGTAGGTGTGTTTAAAAGGAGCTACCTGTTCATCTATCCAGTGCAGAACACAAAGTTAACTAAAGGTTTGATTTGGGAATGCTGAGGTCAGATGGACTTTTGTTACTAGTTTCAGCAAAAGCCAGTTTTTAATAGTCTCTATGCAGGACAATGTTGATCTGATTTTCAGAACAGCTAAATGCCATTCAACTGAAACAAATGTGGAGCTTGGAGTGCTTGGCGTCTTTGAAAACAGGGTTGTAGTGTTCTACACTCCAAAAGTTTGGAAGAATGATTAATTTCACTAACATCATACAAAGCTGCCTCCTCATATTAGATAATTATGCACTGATGTGTTATTGGGTTTCAGCTGTAAGGTGTGCGACATCAGGCATTTAAGAAAAACACGGGTATGTATTTATTCATTGTGTTGCAGTCTCACCCAGCTTAAACCTTGGAAAAAAGGTCAGCATCCCAAGAGATATCATGGTAGAGGAATTATCAACACTCAGCAACAGAGGTGCAAGACTCTTCAAGAGACGTCAGCGAAGATCTGACAAATATACATATGAAAATTATCATTATGTTGCAAACAAGCCAAGAAATGTGAGTATTTTGTAACAACTTGCTAACAAAACACAGTGAAACTAGCCTAGGGTTCCTTTCATGCTTGTGATAAACATTGTGCATGATTTATTTGTAGCTTTAGGAAGAATAAGGAGACAAAGGATGAAGCTTGTCACTGAAGGACAATTATTTTCTGAACTAGTCCCTCAGGAAATGGGTTAAAGCATTAGCAATACCCTGGGTATCCTCATGGAAGTGATTAAATGCACCTCATGTCTCATCTGTGGCCTTGGCAAAATACCTAAACTATTTGTTTAATGTTTGAAAATAAGGAGAAAAACATTCATAAATTTTATTTAGCTCTCCCACGTGGCAAAGGCTTAATTATTTGAGTGTGAGCACTCTATATCCAGTCTAATACAGCAAGCAGTCCCTCTAATTCAACACAATTTTGAATCCTTAAGTCCTGCATAGGTGATGCTATGATTGAATTAGTATCCAAACCCTACAGAATCCATAGAAAGACTTTAACTGAATTTTTCTCTTATCAAAAACTCCACTTAGGGAAATAAAAATAGTGACTATATGTAATGTACTGCTATGATAAAGCCTAAAGTTTGAATTAGTACAAACAGGAGATGAGTGATTTATGAACCAAACAGCAAAGCACCAGTGGTTACTCAAACTATGTTCAATTGTATTAACAAAAACACACGTGCTTGTAAATTAATCAGAAACAATAAAACAAGTGCAGGTTTTTCACTCTAAGGAAACTTTCTTGTATAACTGCATCTCACAAGGAGGCTTTGGGAGCAGAAAGTTTGCAATTTACCGTTGTCCATTCCAACACAATTGTTGAGGGATCTCTCTACATCTTCTCTATTCTCACAAAAACACACAGACCATGCATGATGTACAGTCAGTATGACATTCTGACATGGGAAGAAATTATTCTTCTTTGGTTTCTGTTCTTCTCCCTTAAATGACTATTTAGACAGTTGATCATCAGTTGATTCTAGCTGCCAAAATTTATCTTTCTAACATACCTTAGGATGGCTCCAAAACATACTGCCTTGATCTTTTTTTGTTTGTTTCAAGTTAAAACAAGTATTGTGTATTTGCTTTCCTACATTAAGAAACTCTTACTCTAAAACTGTCTGTATTTAAATTACTTTTAGCTTATGTGTCATAGCTAAAATAAGATACTGACTTCTTATGACACTCCAATTCTATATTTATGCAACAATGATTAAGCCTTTAGATGTTTCCTTAGAACTGATGACCCAACAGGAGAGTGGAAAATATCACCATATAGTTAATCTTCAGAAAGTGACCTACACTGAAGTTGCTGTTTCTATTATAAATACAGGAAAAGAAAATTCCAAACAAAATCTATTCAACAAATGCGGTGGATTTTCAACTGAGATAGGACAAGGAGTTTTGAAGAATCGGTGGTTTGAAACTCAAACGGCTCAAACCTAACAGATTTCCCGAATATTTGAGTAGTGAGGGGGCCTTGTCTTGCACATCACAACTTCTAGCACCTAGTGATCCATCAGTCCCCTGTCAGAGTAACAGGATTTACTGTCTGCTGTGAACCACACAGCCCACAGGCACAGGTGGATATTGCAGTGACCAGTATGAGCAACAGAAGGGACTAAGAAGAACTCTCTTCTTAGACTGCATATCAATAATCAGATAGATCCTAAACTTAGGAAAAGGTCAGACAACTCAGTTAGCTGGTAATTAGGCCTCTTGTTGATCTAGCTCCCCAGACTCTCAATTCTTTGTATAAAGCTTTCACACACTCGAAATACACACATTTAAAATTGTGCTGTGATGCCATTCTTAACACTGATAGACTATTCACTTTTGCTTACATAGCCAGTGCAAGAGAGTTGTGAAGCTCTTTAAACCTCTGGATAACAACTAGAAAGCCCTGAGGAATGCTGTCTAGCAAAAATGGTACCTAAAAGCAGGACAGTATGCCTTTGGAGTATATGCCCTGGGACTCAGACCTGGGGTGTAAATAGAGTAATACTCCATCCCTCAAAAGAGAATCACAGATGAACTCCTCCTTTCCTTTCCCTTTCCCTTTCCCTTTCCCCTTCCCTTTCCCTACCCCTTTCCCTTCCCCTTTCCCTTCCCCTTTCCCTTCCCCTTTCCCTTCCCTTTCTGTCCTCTTTCCTCTTTCTTTCCTCTTCTCTTCTTTCATTTGCCTGTGCTATCAACAATATTTATTTCTACTTGAATGCAGCGTGGAGAGCCCATACACAGTGTTAAAATGGATGGCCTCGGTGTTGAAGGAATTCCCCAGCACGCTCCAATGACGCCTCCTAACACACCTGATCCCCGGAGCCCACCACATCCTGACAACATTGCCCCAGGTAATACATTAGCTTATAGATATGAATTTTATTTAGTATTCATTACACAGCAGGTGATAGAGCTCTTTATAAAACATCATTAAAAATAATTTATTAATGGAGTTGCTGTTAGAAATTTATAAATTTAGATAACTAAATCAGAATTTCCCATGGAAACTTAAAGCAGTACAGTTTAGTTCTGTTCGTTTTTAAAGATTTGATATGTCTTTTGTACTACTTTTCCTTCAACTAAAACATGCACTATGATCCAGTAAAGCTGCTCGTATATTTGATCTCACAAATATTAAGAAAGTTCCTCAGATGTTAAACCAGACTGATACACTGCACTTACATTGCCCTAGTTTCTAAACTGCAATACAATGCTCAACAGTCTGAAAGTTATCGATCGTAGCTTAATTACCCACAAATGTAAATATGAAGTCATTGAAAGTTTTGCTGGACTCTTTTACAGAGAAATAACTTAAAGAGGAATTTGCCCCAGCTATATACACAGTTCTGCTTTATTTAAGTCCTTGACTGTGAGGGTACTGTTTTCTTTATAAAAAGCAGTGAGCTGACGGAAGGCCTTATTTTGTATTCTTTAAAGACTAGAGAAGGCTAATTTGTTGTGATTAATTTATCCAGTGATATATTCTTTCTTCCAGTTTATGAATTATCCATGAGCACACAGTTGGTTTTTTTTTTACAAATTCATTCTTTGTTCAGAATTACTCAATGCATGTTTTGTGCAGACCTTTTCCAGACTATGTAAACTAGGTCAGTGCTACTCTGTTAGAGAATGCTAAGACTCTGTGCATACATGGGACAAATACAATTCAAATAGAGGTAATTTCCATTGCTAAGAGATGGTAGAAATCTTCACATTTTAAAATGGTAAAAAATATTTGCTTTAGTTCTGGCAAAATAAGTAGTACAGGGTAGTTTTTTGTTTTGTTTTGTTTTGTTTTTTAAGTTTGTAAGAGAAAACAGCATTTCTTTATAGAGCTAGATCCTAATAAGGACAAAAGGGAAAATAGATTTCCTTTGTTTTTCAAATAAATACTGTAACTCCTATATATTGTCCTAATATAGGACCTTGCTGATTTTAATACTTCAAACTGTACTTTCAGGTCTGTTTTTCCTCCCTATTTGCCCTTGCCATAATGAACTTGCTTGAAGAAGAAATCACACTGAATATGGATTTCACTTGTTTATTAAAACTCTGATCAGATTCTGACCCTCAGATGTTTACGCAGAGAAAAATCTGTTTGTTAATTCAGGCCACGGACTGTAATGATATGCTCTATTTTCAAACAGATTCTTACAATTACATGAATAAATGTAAATAAAGCTAAAATAAATGTAGCAAATGTAGCCTCAAAAGGAGAGTAGAATACTTCAGAGCAGTTATCGAAAAAAGGCTCCAAATGCACCCTCTGATCTTTCTGCTTTTGTGTGGATTTGGTCAACGCATTTGTTTCAGTTGTTCATTTTATCTAACCGTGAACCGATGGAATATTACTTCCTATTTACATAGGATGATCAAAAGGAATCAAAAAGGCAACATATTGTTATACTGGTTTTGCCTTGATCTCCTTTCAGGATATTCTGGACCACTGAAAGAAATTCCTCCTGAAAAGTTCAACACTACTTCAGTGCCAAAGTATTATCAGTCTCCTTGGATAGAAGCCATTAGAGATGATCCAGAGCTGTTGGAGGCCTTATATCCTAAACTTTTCAAACCCGAAGCAAAGCCAGAACTGCCCGACTACAGGAGCTTTAACAGGTAATTCTTAGTGGTCTGTGAATTTTACAGTGGAGAAAAAGAATTACTATGAAACAAAATGTTTCCATCAGCTGTAAAAAGACACACACCCCGCGCTTGCAAGTATATCTGCCAAAATTTACACTGATTACAAGCACCAAGCAAGAGCTTTAAGAAGATAACTAGTTTCTCTCTGTAGTGTGGGCCCAACATATATTCTAGAACAAATAACGGAAGATTAATTGTAGAAAATATTGAATAAAAGAAAGAGAGAAAGAAAGAAACAGAGAAAGAGAAAAAGAAACAAAGAGTGAAATAAATAGTATAGGATATAGTAACACTTCAAACTTTTTTCCAGTGTTTCTGTTGACTTTGGCAGATACAGTATAATGACCTCATAAGACCCATCTGGGAAACTCTCAGTAACACTTGGCTTGTAAACTGTGTAAGGCAAACTGCATTTATTTTTACTTTTTATTTCTTTAATTTTATTTATTTATTTATTTTACAGCTCACACTCTACCAGCTTGTTTGTTAGGCAATGGTAGTACAATGAACTTTATCCCTCTAGCAGTGCCGCAGACCAAACAGCTAGCAGCTTGCATACTTTATCACATTTAATTTTTTTGTTTGTTTGTTTCTTTGAAAACATTTGGTAACAAATGAGCATATATATTACAAGCAGACTTCAAAATACATTAGAAATAGAAGGAGATCTGAGAATAAAGTTTCTTATATAGTAGCTTGTACAATGAGGCTTTTGGTAGAATTTCTTGACACACTGACGATAATGGTTTGGAAATATTTTGAAAGTTTTACAACTCAGGTCTTTGGCTACCATTCATACCATTCACATTATCATTATTTATCAAAGTCATGGATAATCTTTTACTACAGCTTAGCCAAGCCTGAACTTCTTTCTCAAAACAACAGATGGATGGCAACCTACTAAAAAAGTTCACAGCTATATATTTAGCAAAAAACACCCCAAACACCACTTCAATTCCTACCATAGACGGGCCTCAACTATGAGCGCATGGAGCAAAAACTCCGCAATACATCAGAACTGGCACTGCAGACACCACACTGATTTTTATATCCTAATACAATATAATATAAATCACAAGTGTGTAGCACACTCTTGTCAGTAAACAAAATAACAAATTCAAATCAGAGAGACATACTACAGTTGCCAACATTGGAACAGTAGCAGCACAGTTCATGTGCTATGATCATTGTAACTGAAAGGGGAAAAAAATAGCCAAAGATACATATACATAGAAATAGGGAAAGAATCAGTGCTCCCTCACACAAGAGAGATTTGAAGTCCAGCACACAAGTCATCATTGTTGAAAGACAGGATCAGACAAGGCACAGAGTGCATTAATAGGGATGTTTCAATGAGTTGAGACAGTATCTGATCGCTTATTTGTGAATTTCTAGCTGCTTTGTGGTCCCATAATCTGCTAGTTGTCCTCTATATAACACTAACTGCTCAGATTTCTTCCTATGTGAATCTTCTCTGCGTATGACATGGCTAAACTGTGGCTCACCACAGTCCAAATTTCTTGAACTTATGTGCATTCATATAAGCACAAGGTCAATACTCACCCTTGCAACTGCCGTATAAAAAACCTAAAACTTGCCACATACATACAGATCCAAATTGTGAAACTGATAGATTCAAAATGCAAGACATAGAGATATGACCCACAATACTTGAACAAAAACACCACTCTCCTCACTGAAAATAATAACAACAACAACAATCCGGGGCAAAACAAAAAGATAACTGGTGAACCCAGAAAAACTGTTTGATACATACAGTACACTCTGATATATGTTTTTGAGCAAGAAGGACAAGATCCAAAAGAAATAAAGAATTTTCAAAATTGAAATTCAAGACACTGGCCTGCTGAAGAGGATCTCAGAGCCATAAGTTAAATGTCTACACTCCTAAAAATGGATAGGGGAGTGGAGTGCCTGATAATCAGATTCAAAGCAGCCATCAGACCTGCAATTGCCAAGCTAGTTAACCAAAAAAATTACAGAGCAGGCTAAATGTGACCTCTGCCAGAACACTGAAAATAAACCAGAGTCGGACCAGATGGAATAAACACCCTTTTTTCTCTAGATGAACAATAAAGCAGCTCACGTGGAAACTGAGAAACTACGGTCTGAACCTGAGTTCTCAGATCTTTTAAAGTACTCGCTGTAGTTATTGCTTTCAGTAAAATAAAGAAACAGATTTAGGAGCAGCAAAAAGGACCCAAACATCTTAGTTATTAGTTATGTGGGCTGATATCTAGGCAAAGAACCGTACGCTTTCTAACCCAATTAACTTTGTATTTCTGGACAGCATTCGTGATTCAATACAAAGGACTTAATCACCTCTGGAATACTATATATGAGCAGCTAGGTTCACTCTTAAAGAGACATATATTGCAAAACAGCTTTCTTCACACACACACTGTCATTTCACACAGCAATTCAACAGTACTAGCAACGGGTTTTGAGTGAAAGTGCCGTACTGTACTCTAACCTTGCTGTGGTAGTAGTATATTATGTTTGCTTTCAAGTGTGGACTTTTGGGCAAAATTGCATTAATTAAAGAGCCACAGATGAGCTTCAGTTAAGATAGGTGCAGCTGCCCATGTAGTTAAGCAGATCTGAACATTTGCAGAAGGAAAACTCTAGCAGTCTTTTGTTTCTAGATACTATTAAGTTATCTAATCTAGGTCAGAGCATCCTTGATGTCTTTAATTGCAGTCTTGGAGAGAAAGCAAATGATAGTGTTTTAAAAAATTGAAGTGTGATATAATGACACCCCTTTGTTATCAGTGGAGGCATCAGTGAAGGCTTTCTGTCATGATTCATCATTCAACAAAGTACCATTATGTCTGTTCTCCTGCAAAACACTAGTACAGTCATCATTAGTCAGGACAGGGTGTGGTTTACTGTATGTGTGATGCATAGAATTGCCAAAGAAACAGGCCTGAGATTCTACCCAATTTCACTCTGTCAAAATGGCACTTGGATTTCACTGGCCATATTCAGGTTCCTTTCAGCTTTCCACGTTCCAGAACAAACCAGCAATGTGACTTTAGCAGTGAGAGACATCTGATGTGATGGAATAGCCCCACACAAACACGGCTTAAAAGTATACTCAGTGTTCACCGGCATTTGGGTTTTTTGGTTTGTTTGTTTTTCACTGCCAGCAATTAAGTGGCAGCTCTGGACCGTATAGCAGTGCAATTTTTTATCAATGACTTTAACAGTAGCAAAATCGGAGCTAAGAAATTCACAGTAGTATTAGTTGGAGCCTAGCAGGCATTTTACACTTCAGGGATCTTGTAATGCTGGCGGGTCAATGAAGGAAAAGGCTGTGGCAACAAATAACAGGCATATTTGCCTTCTGATGCAGGGCTTTCTGTGAGGCAGCCAATAATGACTGAACTGCAGCTAGCGCTAGACAGAGTGTATAAGCAGAGAAATTGGTTTCATAGAATTGCTGTAAGAAGACTCTTCAGACAGGGCTACCCTTTCTCCCCTTGGATGAAAAGGAATCTGTGCTCACAGAGAAATGCTGCAGAACAGAGATGTGCCATCTGATTTCTCTTGGAGGTTCCTGCTAGGAAATCAACATACGTTGATGTGTTTGTAATATCAGTTAATTTAGTACCTTTATTGCGTAAGCCTTCCTGAAACTGAATAAAATATCAAAGTTCAGATTATGTGTGACACACAAAGCACTACATCTCGCTCACATACGACAAGCAAGTCTGACTGGTTCTGTCTGTCCTACCAGACAAATTATTGCTCAGCCTTCTTAATTCCCAAAGACTACTGTTCCAAAAACACTAAAGGAATCCAGTTCATCTGGACTGGGCTCTGCTTTTATTGATTAATGGATTCTGAACTATATTGTAAAAATGCCAGGAACCAGATCCTCAAAGGAATTTTGGCTGCCTAACTCCAACTAATGTAAGAACTTAGTGAAGACTAGATGTTTCGCCAGTTCCTTAGCACCTAAATACCTTTGCCAAACTGGCATTAGCTCTTGCAGTAACTTAACCACGAAGGTCTGAGCATTTTGTAGGATCAAGTTGTCTGCTCTGTCTGTCTCCTTTTTGCATAGAATTAACAGAATAAGCAAAATGTTCTGAGAATAATAGTCCCATTTTTATTTGTGAAACTTACACTTTTCAAAATGATGTAATTGAAGCTGTTAATACAGTTAAAACATTACATTCCCAAATAATCAACTACAAGTAATCTCCTATTTTGAGACAATTCAATATACAATAAGACTGAGACCAAAACAAGAACCCCTAGCAAAACAGCTGAAAACATGGTTGTGCCTCATGACATTAAATCATGCATCAACTTTTCAGGAATATGCAAAGTGGTTATTAAACAGTCTCTTAAACATCCTGGTGCTACTTCCTATGGCTCTGAACCAGGATTTCTACCCCTATTATCAGCAATGACTCCTGGAATTTTTACATATGAGTTCTAGGTTTCTATACAATGAATCAGAGCTTACAACACAGGTCATTATAACATCATGTTGTCAGACAAGTTATTGCTCACAAGAAATATACCGCTGCTGTAAAGGAAAATTTACATCTATTAGCCAATTACTATACTATCCTTTATGATGGTTGCCATGTGCTTCTGCCAAACACGCAGGAATGCATAATCCTCTGTGGCCAGATTTCACATAGTAACTATTTTTTTTTTTCCCAGAAAAGCCACTTGGTTTACTGTAGAACATTCTCCTGTTTCTGTTTCCTATAAAAATACGTTGTACTTAAAAGAATAAAATACTAAAAATAGAAAGTATTACACTACAGAATTGTTTTGGATTTTATATGGCTATTACTGTTCTATTGATCTTGATTGTTCCTTTTATTTATATATTGACGAGAATTAAATATTACAACAATGTGAGAATGTGTATCTTAATTAGAGCAGCAATTAAGACAATCTTAATTATCCTGTAAGATGTAGATCACCACATTCACTCTGTGCCAATTATCAGGCAATTATTTTTAATCAGTATCATGCAGTATCCAATTTGGCACTGTGACCTAGAAGACGGGAAAAGATTGATACCACAGGCACTCTGTGTAAAGAATTCCTTTTGACCTCAAGAGAGTGTAATGCCTGGAGTGGTTGCTGCAAAATCTTATCTTCATTTGAGAAAGAGTTTTAGAGTTTAATCCAAAGCAGACTTCTTCCCTCCCTAAGTACGCATGCCCAGAACTTTCATGATTTTTTTAACTCTTGCCTGACTGACCCTACGAGTTAATACTATTCCTTTTGCCAAAGCCTGCTTGTATTGAAATTCAGTGAATCATCTGTGCAGTGCCTGGGCAGTGATATTTCTTTTAGGTCACTGATTTTTTTTTATTTTTTTTTTAATGAATTAATCTCCTGAATTTTGTGCATTTAATTGTCCCCCATTGCTGCCCTGTTGAAAATCCTAGCGAGATTTTCAATTGAGCTATTTTAGTTTCTGTTCCTCTGGGCTTATGGTATCACCTGGATCCACTGGAAATATATACCAGCAGATCTGTTTGGTACCAAACACACAAAACGTACCAGCGCTAGAGAAATTCCACTATTAAAAACCATTTAAAAACCACTATCTATGTATCTTTACAGAAATTGGGTGCTCATGTGTAACTTACAAATCATACTACTCTCAGTTGGTTAGACTATATCCCAGCAAAGTTATGAGACTGAAAAAACACACGTCTGCTTGATCACATTTGCTTATACAAAAGATTCTGGAAAAAGTAAAACACCTCTCCCTCTCCACTCCTCCTCCCTGCTCTTCTGTTTCTTTCAACTGGCAAATATAAAAGAATCATGGAAAGTATTTGGAAATACTTCTGTTTTAAAATATTTTCAAATGCATGTAACAGCCAGTTCCTGCTTAGAATTCCTTATCTTTTAGTTTCTCAGGCTTATCATCTGAGGGAACATTTACATTTAAATAACATGAAAAAATACTAGCTGCAGACTAGGGGCCAATTTCAGACGGTGTTTCAAGGCTTAGTTACATAAACATTTTCTTCAGCAACAAAGCTGAGATAAGAAGTCCTCACCCACTCCTCTCCTTTCCAAAGGCTGTTGTCTTTGGCTGTTCCTTTCTGCTTGGTGTTACGCTTCACTGCCTCCTCACTTGTATTGTTACAATTGTTGCACCATACTGATTAAAAAGCAGATTGCAAAAATAATTTGGATTTAAAAATCCTTTTAAAGCATTGGTTTTGGTTTGTTTGTTTGTTTTGCAGTGTTTTTTTATTATTTTTTTTCTTGTAATGCAGATCATATAAGTGACCCAAATTCATTGCATATCCCACATATTCGCTGGTACAATATGGTGCCAAAATACAGTGCGGTGGGAAGAACAAGCAGCTGGGAATATGAGAAAATGGGGTGAGAAATTCCTAAACTAGTTACCTGTGAGTGAGAATTTGTTGAACTATGTTTTTCAGACAGATCGATTTGTCACAAACAAAATAAGTTTAGTAACTGTGACTTACCAGTCAAGAGGTTTTCTTGCAACAATTTTTTCCATCCACTTTCCTGACTATTGATGACTCTGAAGAGGGCTTTACCTACAGGAAAGTACATCAGATCTTAGGGATAATTTGCCAGAAAAAATTAGCATTCTCTTCCCAAAGTATTTAGAATGTAATTTTTGTCGTTAAAATAACATCTATCCTTTTCAATCTGCGGGAGAAAAATAAAACAGGCAATTTTTAAATAACACTTTAATTTTATTTCTCTAAAATCTACAGAGTTGCCACTCCCTTTGGTGGTTTTGAGAGAGCATCAAAGCTGGTTAAATTCAAGGTACCAGATTATAATCTATTGATGCTAAATGATCCAAGATTCATGATTCTTGCAAATCCTCTTGCTACCAGAAGATCCTTCAATAGGACTCCTAAAGGATGGACATCTGAGAATATTCCAGTAGTGTTCATTCAGCCTTCAGATTCCAATGATGTTCCAGAAACAGAGGACCTGTGAGAGAAGCTGCACTCTGTATTGTACAAAATTTGGAAAGCTGCACAGTCATGTATTTTTGGTCCAAATGTTACTAAAGGCTACTGAGAAAACCTTTCCTTGGCAGCTGGCACATAATGTCTGATGTGTTATCTCTTCTGGAATCTATTTTCATCTGTTGACACAACATAAATAAAGGAATTTGGCAAGTACTGGCTGAGATATTTTGTGTTTGTGTTTATATATTCTTTTACTTCAGTGAAAACTAAAATTACTAAAATTTTTCTAAAATCTTTGCTTGTCAATTCAGAACAGGTGCATTAAGAAAAAATGCTAACACTGTTACCAAGGAATTTGATTTGATAGGTGTGCTGATTCTGGTAGAACAGAGTAATACCATGACACAGCACTCCATAAACTCCTAGTTTAAACAGCCTGCTTGAGATGAGCGTGAAGAAACCAACCACTTTTCCCAAACCTGCTTGAGTCAAAGTTAAGAGTTTCGTCATTAGTTTGGTGACAGCAAGTTAAGCCATTTTCTTCTTTCCTTCTATAACTCAGCTTTAATTATGGACTAATCAATGACTTTGTCATGTGGATTTGTTTACAGAAAATGCAGTATATTTGGCTATGACAAAACTATGTACTGGTATGAAAAAGTACAAAGGCATTTCCTGGATGAGTTCAGAACGTTAGTGCTAATCACAACTGAAAAACTGGTCACGTCAAACATACCAGATTAGTATCACTGCGAGCTATGTTTCCACAAGTGCTTTTGTTAATAGAAATAAATGTCATATACCCTTTCCCCTACAGCCAATAATATATTTGGGGACTTAAAAGCATGAGTTTTCTTGTTCTTGATATGTTGGCATGCTCTGACATTTTAGAAACACAATTATTAGACTTCTATTACATCCATAACTTCATAGGAGGCAAGAAATACCAACTTCATTGGCTGACAACAGTTTCCTGGCATGGATTAGTTTGGGGACCTTAACTGTGTACAATGTACAACAGTTATATGGACGATGATAAAAAAAAAATGAATTACTCAAGCCTGAAAATGCAAATGCTAAAGAGAAAAAATTATAGCAAGGAGCAATGCAAACATGTTCTGGAGGAAGGAAGTTGTTTTTCATAAGCCATAATAAGCTATCATAAACCTGTTAAAGAAATACAACAACATATACACAGTGAGGACTATGAATAAGGAACACAACATATTTATTGTACGCTCTGTAAAGACAACTTATACATGCATATCAAGGCATCTTCCTTCTTATGTGTCACACATGATAGTAACTTTAGTTTTCTGTACGTCTATGGATCCACAGGAATAGAACGGGCTCAGGAGGCTTAAGATTTTTGAGAAGTATTGAGCCTTCCATACGCATGCTCATTTGATGGTCCAAAAAACCTCATTAGATGTGGATGGAAATTACTGACAGTTAAGACCTCAAATTGTCTAATTGAGATTTCTGAAATAGCCTGTGTCACAGCAAATCTGGCAGCTCTAATTCAACAGTCAACTGCAGCAGAAGAACCCTGTTCCTCCTTCTTTCCAAGCTCGACTACCATAGAGCTACATACATACCAGTACGTTAAATGAACCCAGAGCTGTTCTTTTAGAAACAGGCCAATTGTGTCAGAGAAGTGTGCAACCATGATATTTAATCTTCCAACACTGAGTGGCTTTTGCCAAACTGCCTTTTGGGATTAGGCCTTGGACCATGATAAACCCTAAAGCCGTGCTTGGGAACTGTTCGGGAGAGTGTTAAGCGGCAGAAATCAGGGCTGATCAATGTGCTAAGCATTCAACAGCACAGTGTCCAGGAATGTTCCCTGGATGCATCACCCTAGATGTATGTAGCCTTATTGTGCAAGTCCCACCGCAATAAACAAATCCCTCTGCCAAAAAAAAACCCAACTCCTTTGCCACTAAAGAAGATCTTCTGTTAAAGTTGGAAATTCGGGGATTTTCTGTTGACTTTGGTGCGTTATTTTGTGAAGTGCTTATATGGCACTTTGAATGTACGAAACGTAGGAAACTAGCTTTGGGTAAAAAAGATGAATTTCAGAGATCAAGATTTTATTAATTTTTGTAGACAAAGAGATGGCTCCAAATTGAGATAAAAAAAGTTTCTTTAGTTAAAGGTCTGGAAAGACATATACAAAAGAACTAATGTGTTTTATAAATTTCAGTGGTACTTCTAAAAATTCCTGCAGTAGTGGAGTACAGCAGAAAGGATAAAAAGAAAACACATGGGCAACAGCTTTACACAAGTGTAAACAATCACAGTATGCAAATATTTTAAAAATTAGGCTTCTAATGGCACACACACTTTAACACATGACACTTGCACTTGCTTCCAAATGAAAAGGGAACTGAATGGTGTGATGAAAAGGTAGAAATGTGGTAGGGTGTAAATATATATTTTAAAAGGCCTTTGTTACCAAAGTGGCCTCATTTTTCTTCATGTTAAGCTGCTCGTTACAGAAGTATAAAAGGGACTTAACAATTCATTTCAACGTTTTAGCCAATAATATGGTGAACAGAGGAAACAGATCTGCTATTTCCCAACCTATACAAAATACTGTCTGATTACATTGTGTAAAAATGAAGTAAAAGATGTATTCTTATGACCAGCTCCATGAATATAAGCCTTTTTTAACACATATACACTTTAAAACTCTTTATGATATGACAAGCAAGAGCCTGTACTATCAGCAGAGTTGTGACTAAATGGTATCAGCAATAACAATCGTCAGAGGGAGTCTGTATTTTAATCCTATACAGTTATGGTCTGAAAGTACACTCACTGATATAATGGCATTCCTATTTCAGTCTTAAAAAATTATAAATCCATACTTCATTTTATTTGGCTAAATTACCCTAACATATAAAGCATACACTGGCAGCAGCAAAACCAATTTCAGAAGTACTAAATGCAATAGGTGATCTGAGATTCATTCCTGAATCCAGCAGGCAACAGACTCTCTACTGTGGATTTTTGCTGATGTGCCACTAGTTTTTGAGGTATGTTTGCATGACTGTGGTAATAAAAAACCAATAAGCTCTCTCTCCCATTTTCTACCAAACACCGTAGCTGATTTCTTCCATGTTGTTCATGTAATGAGAAATTACAAGTCAATACAAAGAAATGAACAATTCATGCTAAGTTATATTATTAGCCTGCCTCCAAAAATAGGTCATTTATGCCTAATCTTGTACTTTGGATGCATAATTTCTTACAGGCACAAACACTTCTTACCGGTTTTAAATATGTCAGCATGCCCTCCCATATAAATATCCACAAATGATAACCGTGGAAATAAAGAAAAAATCTGTAGTCTCAAAGTATTGTAGAGTTTTAATTAGTTTAATATGCTTTGCTTCGACCGTAGCCAGGAAAACACTGGCAACAGAATTCCAACCTTGGTGAAATCAAACAAGGGGTTTTGGCTCCGACTTCCGTGGAGGCAGAAATTCACCATTCATTGCACTTATTGACTTTCAAACCTGTATTTGTAATTGAAATTGATGTCACTATCTTAAGCTATTATGTGTTCAGTATCAGAATGGATGTTTTAGATTATAGAGCTGAGGCTGACCACATGTGCAGTTGCTTTTGCACGGTACATATGACAAAATACAAACAACTCTAGTCATGCTTCAGAAATACTCTGGAAACTTTACAAAACTATGGGGAAAAAAAAAGAGCTTCTATGTACAAAGATCTTGGTTTTATTTTATTTTCAGACTAAGGGTGAATAACCTGGAAGCTAAGGCCCTCTACCACAGCTCTTAGATGGACTAATAAGTGCATATTATTTTGGACTGTATCTAAGACTGTAGGAAATACAGTAAGAAAGTGAAGCATAAAATCCTACGTACGCTGGACTAGAATTTTATAATCCATAATGGATAAATCATTAGCAGTCTAGACAGAGATATCAGAAAAGCCCTATGCAGCTGACAGTCATGCAGTGCTGGCTCCTTTATGATTCCCATAGGCTACAGATTTTTCAAAAACAATTGAAGTACTCTAAATTATTTACAAATAATATGTTCGCCACAGAGCTATTGTGTAACGGGGTGTGAGAAGATAGATGATAACAAATTAAATAGTTTATTAAAATAGAATGGGCACACTGACGTAGTTCAGTAAAAAACTACTGAACATAAAATACTCTTATTAAAAGGAAATTAAAAAAAGCAACTGAAAAACTAAAATTCTTTCAAGGAAATATTTTATTTCAAACAACCCACAAGCTAAGTGTTCAGCCTAAGCATAAACTGATACAGAGTTCTAATCCTTCCCTCCAAAAAAGTCAGCATGGCAGAATAGAGGAGCCTCAGAAAACAAAAAGACAAAGAAAAGTTATCTGCAAGGAAACAGCAATTACACTGTCTAAAAACAAATCAAGGAAGTCGTGACAAAGGTCTCCACAAAGGGTACGGGGAAGATGAGGAGGGGACAAGAAATAAGGAACAAACTGACTCTAAATAAAATGATAAGGAACCAACTTTAAAATCATCCAAAGATACACTTCTTCAAGAAGTGCCTAGTTGTAGAACTTGGTGCTGTATGATGTTGTGGGTCAAAAGGTATTAACTTCAAACCAGGATTAAACAAATGCCCATTACAGGTACTGGCACCAATGTGATTGGAATTTGGCCTTATTGCTGGTGTGAGAAAGATCACCCCCTACTTAGACAATTTATATACAAGTATATATATAGGTATATAAGTATCTTCTGCTAGGCGCTCTCAAAGATCAGTAATGGGATCTGGTAGTCCCATAAGAATCAGGTGTTAAAGTACTATGACAATTCTAGCAAGCACTGTTAGCACAGAGCTTTATTAGTTTACAGTAACTCACCCTTATGGGAGAATTTAGAGGAAAGTCAAGTTCCACGTGTGAATGAGAGCACTTCAAATGTCAGTCAGAACCTCCCACGTGGTGTCTGTGCACCGCCGGGAACACAGGAGCCTGACCTCACTCTGCCTTTGGCAGCGCTCCCAACCCTGTGCAGCCAGACCTCACCCTGCTGCACCCACGCTCACCGCGTCCCTTGCAGTAGGAACACCTCAACCCACAGCCTACAAAAGGCATTTCTGCTAAGCGGTCATCAGCATTCAAAGTTTAAGGAAAGTGATAAAAGTGAAAGGAAAGATTCCTTTTACTGATGAAAACACGAGTCTCGGGGAAAAAAATCTGTGAAATCCAAACTTTGTATCACTTCTAGCACAGACTGGTTTTGGACAGAATATGTCATTTGCTCCTCAGCTTCCCAATTAATAAAATAGAAATACTAATGCAGACGATATAAACTGTTTGCGTTTAAAACAAGAAATGTTATGGTAAAAAAAAAAAAAGTAAAAATCAAGTTTACACGAATACATACACAGTACTCATTATAGGTAGAATAACATTCTGCTTTCATTTTGCTTGAAATAAAAGATTTAATTCTACACTGAACATATTTTAACTGATGAAAGTAAGTACCAACAAAGTAGTATTTGGAAATGTTTTTAAGCAGAAAGACGTAGTTCTTAAAAAGTCCAAACAGTTTCTTTCTTACACTATGTTTGGCCAAAAGTATGAACTAAATTCAGGATGAATTAACAAATATTTTGTTTTCAGGTGGAAATTGTATTTCCTGTGAGCAGACTATTCATCCGCAACATCTGGTGCAGCAAGTGCTTCCCTACTTCACGGGGACAAGGAGAGCCAAAGTTCAGCAATACTTGTAAGAGGCACATGCTTTTTAAAGGACTGTAAGAGTAAAATTAAGCCTGAATATTGTGAGCCAACTATTCTTTCAAAAGCAAATGGAGATTAAAATATTCGATGGAGTTTGTACAGGGAACAGCCTGAACTTTGCCAGCTCAGAAGCGGGCTGTACTCATTAATGCAGGAATGCCTTCAGGCTGCTTTGTGTGGAAGGTATAACTTAGAACTGGATTCCTCCGGAGTTCTGATGGACAAGTGGACAGTCACTCCCCTGCCCCCAACACACACACTGAAAAGAAGGGAAAAAAAAGCAAGAGAAAAAGCACAAAAGCTTCCAGTCTTTCTCCTGCTCTCATAAAGACAGTACTCTTCTGCAAGAAAACAAATCCAATTTCTCCGAGACAGGAAAAGAATGGAGAAGGGCTTAAAGGGACAGCGTAGGGAATGAGATCTCATGTGGCATACAGAGAAGCAGGCTAAGAATTCGCACTGGAGGAAGGCATTCAGCCACTCAGTAATTTAGAGGGTATCACTCTTGTTTCCTTTTCCATTGCATAGTTCTTCTGTAGCGACAAATTACTCAAGCTAGGCAAAATATTAACTTTAAACAGTAGCTTCTACAGTCATTACAGTCAAGATTACTGAAGGATGACTATGCAAGATAACTACAAATAACTAGAAACAAACATTTGAGACATGACTGGCTCTTCCTAGGTTGACCTACCATACGTCAAGAGCCCAAGTAAGGCTTAAGTTTGGCAGCTAAATCCTAGAGATATGTCATTCCTCAAGTCCTTAATGAGAACATTTTGCCTATTTGCTGGCAAGGAAAAAAAATAAGAACATGCTGCTCAAATAGGAAGAAGAACGAGCCGACCAGTTACAGCAAGCGTCACTGAATCAAAATGGAATTAACTTATTATCTGGCAGGGTTTTGCTGCAATACAAACAGACTTTAGTAATGCACACTTGCTGAAGAGAAAGTGATACTAAATTGAGTTAAAAATAAAAAAAAAATAGAAGTCTCCATGTGTTTCATGACACTGTCACTTGCTCAGATATAGCTTATGAAATAGGCTCAGAGAACTGACACTGAAGAAATCAGAAGCATCAGTGGCAAGTAAGCAGTAAGGCAGACCTGTCACACTTCAGGTCTCTTGAGATGAATACATGAGCATTAGTATTTGCCCCAACCTTTCTGTCTTGCTCTTCTAAGCAACAAGAAAAGCCACTAGCAGAACACTGTTTAGCACAGGACTCACATCTATCACCTTTACTACAGTAAAGAAACCTAACAGTTCTCTGTACCACACATATTAGCCTGGTTTAGCCTGCTTCCAGCTAAAGTACACAAGACACTTCAAGCCTGAGTGTGTTCTAACTACAGCTTAATGAAACAAACCTCATGCTATAATGCATGCCTTGTACATTACAGATCATCATACCATATAATATTTTCTCTCAGCAGTTTTCAGAGGCTTGAATAGTTGAAAAACTTTCTCTGTTTTCCAATCAAAACTTATTCATAGCCAATTTATGTTAATTTCCAAACATTTAAGCCTCCTTTCTTTCCACGTTTACTTCAACTATCCAAAGACAGTAAGGTCTTTTAGGCTTCACATGACTGAACTCAGCAATACAAGTACTTTTAGTCTTTTGTTCGCTCCTCTCTTTTAATAGGGCTTTTTATTTCCTTGCAACTCTCCTAACTCCAGTGTTGCGAATGTAGACTTCCAGGTCTGTTCTCAGTTGTAGAGATTAAGTTTCATCAGTCACATGCACAGCAAGTGGCATAGGTACTTCCTTATCTGTACAAGTACATGGCTGAATTTACCTGTGACTGAGTTCACCTTTTCCGCAGCAACATCAAATTGGTGCCTCCCAGCCATCCTCTTGCTGGTTTGCATAGTCAGTGTTTTCAAATCCCCTCATTTTCCATCTGACAAGCTCTAACCTTGTATCAGAGAGCCTTTGCTATTAGTCCCCAAGCACATGACTGTGTACTCGGTATTATTTTATCCCATTTTATTTCTCTACATCTCAAGGTCATCCAGTTATTCTAGTAGCACACCACCCTTCAGGGAATGTTTCCCAAGTTTGTGATCTCAATAATTACATTAGCAACTTCTATTTTTTTTTTTTTTTTTTTTTTTTTTTGCCAGGACCACTAATGAAAATATTAACCACCACCAGTTTCAATATCAGTCTTTGGACAGAGCTCTAACAACTCCCCCCTGCCATTCAGTGTAACATATTGCCACCTTTACTTCTCAGGCATTTCATTACCCATTTGACAATTCATCTACTAACTCCCTCTTCTTCAGTTTAACAATTTATTTCATCTAGAAAAGCTTTATTACAGTATTACAGAAAGAAAGCAGGCAAATCTGGTATGATCCACCTAAATTGAAAAGATTTTTTAACCTATTTACTTCCATTCCCTTTTTTTTTTTTTTTCTCACTCCTTCAGGATTTGCTTTAAAAAAATAAAAGTAAAAATCAGTACTAGCTGAAACTAAAAGTGTCTGTCCTCTATAAAGAACCAATCTGACTTACAGTCCATGTCATGTCTATGCAATGTCCATGTTATAGAAAGCTATTTAGAGTTAAGATGTTCATTTCAGCCCTGCACCTCACAAAGAAAATCATTCCTCTTGGCTCCAGGACCTGCAAGTTCCTACTCTTCCCTTGCTTGTCCAGAAAAGAGTAGTAACATGCTAGCTCTGGGACAAGAAGTAAGTATGGATGTTTGTAACATCTACAAACACGTTGTGCTTTCCGAATACCAGGCTGTAAATTTCGTTCAGACTGAAGTAGTATATATTCGATGTATTCTTGTGAAGTAACTTACTGGCTTACAAATGAGAACCAGCTGATTCTGCGCATGGAAGTAGGGATAAACGTTTTGCTGTTACATTGGCAACTATATTCTCTGAGCTCTGAAAATTTAAGAAAGGAATAAAAACAAAACAAAATGGATGAGCTAAATCCTGAGATGCAATAAGCACTGAGAACAATTGACAAATCAACTGGTTTTTTTGTTTTCTTTTTTTTTTTTCCCCAGTCAGCCTGTTCTAAAATGCAATCCTGTCAAATTTTGCTAAGGTATAGACCAAGGTGGGGACTCAACTCATATATTTTGAAGCAAATTGTGTTCAATTTCTCACAGAGGACAAAATCACTTCAAAATTCTTACCAACATTTTTGCATTCTATTATCTGAGGTACTGCATTTATTTTGAACTCTAGTGAGAAACTATGCTTTGTAATGTTAACCACAACCACTGTATTACTCAATGTTATGTTCATTGAATATTGTTGTGGGTTGTTTTTTTTTACTTAATTTATGTTTGTTTTCACCCAGAAAGCTCAAGTTTACCAGAGAGATGGCCTATGTGAATCCAAGGAATGAGGTATTCAAGGGAACATCTCTCATTCTTTCCTTTTCCTGTTACAGACACATCCATTCTCATTGGCTTATATCCTAAAAGAAAACAATGAACCAGACATGCAAACTTAAAAGAATTGTGCAAGACTCATGCAAGACAAAGACTGTCATTAAAACTTTGTTTGCTATAGCAGTCAGATGAGGATGCAGTTTCATAAAAAGGGCCTGACATGTACAGCATGCATAGAAGGTTCTCATACTGTTGCTGTTCAAGGATTTTAAAAATTAACTTTTAAAAACATAACAGCTTAAAATAGGAGAGGATTTTCATTGCATTGTCATTCCACAAAGGTAGATTATTGGACTGGAAACTGGATTATCCAAGAAAAAAAATATTCATTTGCAAGATTCCTGCAATCTCTACTCTTTCCCCTCATTCCTAAAGAATGAACATAATCATGCGCACACAGACCTTGTTCCACACCTATAATCATTTTTTTCACCCTCAGTGTGAAACTCTAGATGACTTCAGAGTGAAATCGCTTCTGGCAGCCTACTGAACATTTTAGCACTTGAAAAACAACTGGGAATGGTCAGGATAACATACAGCGAGAAAGAGAAAAATACATTGTGTTTGCTCCTGCACCTAAGGAGAACTTAAAAGTTAGTGTGTTTATGCCTTATGAAGGTGTGTCTACTGCTAGTTCAAGAAGTGATCAAGTACTTCCTTCCATTCACGTCTTCTAATGTCCTTACATTTTTCCATCCTTCTTGTTACTGCTGATATGATATTAACACTTGTTTCATTATTCCTTTTCAGTTTTACTTTTGTCATCACTATTTCATATTTTCCTCCATTAGTCTTTTTCCTAAATTATATTTCTGCTCACTCTATCCTTAATTCTGTAGGTTTTGCTCTTACTTAGCCTTTTCTCACAGATCCTGTATGCATGGAGCGGGCTGCAGCACGTCCATAAGCAGAAATAGAGTCAGAAAGGATAGCAAAATGTTTTTTAAAAATAGCATTCCAGAGAGGATGAAAAAAGGGAGTGGGAAACTAGCTGACTGAGCATCACCTGTCTGCCTGAGGAGTCTTTAAAGAAATGTTCCACTGGCCTGTCTGGAAGAAGAAAATGGATGTGGATGTGCGTATAAATTTTAGCCTCTATACAGGATGTGGGAACAAGAAGAGAGCAATCAGATGACTAGGTTTCATGTGACTGCTTGCTACAAGCTACATAAACGAAAACTTTGCTAGAGTGCGTTTAAAAAAAAAGGTTGTGGGAATACATGCTCGTGGTAAGGAAAACACTGGAACAGGCTGCCCAGGGAGGTTGTGGAGTCTGCTTCTCTGGAGATGTTCAAGACTCGCCTGGACGCCTACCTGTGTAACCTGGTCTAGGGAGCCTGCTTTGGCAGGGGGGTTGAACTCGATGATCTCTAGAGGTCCCTTCCAGTCCCTACAATTCTGTGATTCTGTGAAACACAAAGAAAACACCTAGGTAAAGTGACCTACGAAAGAACGTGTCCTCACTTAACTTCCTGAAAGCATGAGATTTTTTACTTGCTCTACTTTTGCATTTGATCTTTTTGTAATAATACAGCTAAACAAAACAAACTAGAGAATAGATCTTGGACTAAAATGTTAAGATGTCCTTTCAGGATCCCTAGAAAATGCATATGATTACAATGTTCTAAGTAACAAAAATACTGTTTTTTTCCTCCAGTTGCTTTACTCCCTTATAGCTCCTCTTCCTATCAACCTGTTTTTCTTATTACAGCGGACCCTTGCAGTATTATAAAGTGCACTGTGCTAATCCATGTTCAGTGTAAACCACAAGCAACTGTATGACAGTCTTGGAATATTTAAGGTTTTTTCTCATCCCTTGGCAAAAAGTATAGACTTGATCTGATGATATCCCAAAGGCTTAGAGAAAATAGAAAATCAGGCATTCACAAGTAGTCTAGCAATACAGCATCTTAAGTAACTTTTATCTTAATCAAACATTATCCTGCTACTGCCTGTGCAGAATAGGCCACAGTTTCCCTGATCTCATTCTTATTGCACGTTCTTCTAGAAGAATGATATTCTCCACTCTTCTTCTGAACAGTTGCCCAGCCTCAGACAGTCTCTTCAGTACTCGGTAATTACTTACAAAAATACAGTGGCAGTTCCCAGCCATTGGAATTAAATGTATTTTTAAATTAAAGTGTCTTCAAGTTCTTGAGCATATAAAATTCTTTGACAGTCTGGTAAAACAGACTGGACCATATTAGGCAATATAATGAGTAATGGTGAATTATATTGGTCCAGAAGAGCAATAGTAACAGTAACAAATATATAAGCTACTCAACAAAATATACTTAACTCACTTTTTAAAAACAAAAAAATCCAATCTTCTATGCCTTCAAGGAAAGTTAAAGCAGACGTGATTTCTTTATAAATAATCTGAAGAAGATAGTAACTGTTTGAAAAGATTGTCATAAAGATGTTCCAAGTGTTAAGAACATAAAAGCAAACTGAGAATGAGTGTTCTGGGACAGCTACAGATACGAAAATGTTCATAGAAAAACGCATATTCAAATACATGACTCAAAAATGTTATTTCAGATGAAGGAATCTGAATTTATTTACAGATCAGCCATTGGCAACAGCAGTATGGATCACAATGTAAAAATGTAATACATAAATAAACCATGTCGCATGCAGCTGTGAAACACAGATTTCCAGCTCAGTCATCAGTGAAAAAGAAGTATGATGCCTGCAGTTTTGAGAAAAAGTTAATTAATGCAACTACTTTAAAATCTTTGGATGCCTCCTAACTATACTACGTTTTTTTCTTTCAGTGCCCAACTTTCCCTACGTATGTTTTGTCCTGGATTGGAGACATGTACATATCCAAGTCCCTGGATGTGCTGAAGGATCTGGATAGGGTCCACCTGCCATTCTCTTCCAGCTCTGTGCTTCGTGTCACTCTCAACAGCCTCCCCATAACCATCCACTCAAACACATCATTCTTTCTTCCTTTTGTAAATCTTAATATTTGTCAGCCTGGAGGCAAACTGAATGGCTGGATTTCTAAGTAGAACAGTGAAAACCTATTTCACTTTACTCCATATACCTTTCCTCTAAGCGTAGCACTTTTTCAACTCTCCCGTCAATTCACCGGTTTTACAGCCTATGTTACTAATACTATCAGACTTCACATAAACATCAGTACTAAAAACATGTAAACATTCTTCTGCATCCCTGCATCACGCATAGCACATATCCCGTACTGACAACTATAGGAGGAAATAATTTGCCCTTGCAGCATTGTTTTGCATTTGCATCACTTATTCTAATTTTAAAATTCTCCTTTTAGTTCATTTAGGGCTTCCTGTGCCACACCTGTGTCATTATCCATCTGAACTGGATGGGAGACTGTATTAAGATTCCCTGGTAGAAAACCTTAAAATATACCATAATTAAAGCTCACAGACTACATTTCCTCTGAAAAAAAAAAAAAAAAAAAAAAAAAAGAAAAAACGAACGTAGGTATAAAGGGACTTCTAAATAGATCAGCAAATGGCAACAAATCTGTGCTGAGGAAAGGGCAAAGGCAAACAAGAAAGTAGTGTACATGGAGAACCAAAAATATCAAAATGAGGTCATAATCACAGTGAAGTCATAATCCTACTTTGGGATTCACAGATGCCTTTGCATGACTGCCTTTGCGAGGAAGTAACAGAGGGATCAAGGACTAAACTGACACTAACCAAAATGATACATAGAATGTTTTTTATAAATATACCATAACAAAACGGTTTCTAATATGAAACTGGACTTTTTGATGGTAATGCTAACATGCTGACTTTAACATGTCTTTACTTCAAAATTTCGAGAGAACACTAGGAATTCAAACACCTATCAATAAGCAGCTAATAAAGTACTACATAAACATAAGAACATGGTGCCTGTGCCAAAATATTGGATGAACCTGAGGACAATGGGAGAGTCAGGTAATCTACTCCCTTCAAAAACCACAGAATTCAGGGAATGTACTGTATTATTTTCTGTCAAAAATGTAAAAAGTATCTGTTTAAGAGTATATACATGTCAATTACCATCCATAAGATCTGAAAGTCTCAATAAATAAGTTTATGTTAATCTCGTATTACAGCTCTTCGATTTGAGAATATGACTATTCAAATCACTGAAAAGCGTGGAGGTAGATACAAAAATATAAAGTCTGTACAGTTTAATTGAAATTCTCCTCAAAGCATTGCATTTTTTTGAAGTAAAAAGTTGGCTGCTCGATGATAAATGTTGGAGAGCGACACTTCGGAAATCATCTTTACCAGCACGCCTTTTACACAAGCAGCAAAATGGAAGAGACACTAGGAAAACCAAGCTGATCAAAATGTATTAAAACTGAATTTTATGAACATGGATAAAAGTTTAACAAAAGAGTCGTATTTCCATCAGGCAGTGAGACCATCTGACACAGGGCCTTGCGTTCCACAAAGTATTTTTGGAGTGAAACGTTGCAATCTGAAGATCTAACAGTGAGGGCAGTAAACTTCACAAAACAAGGGCTTTGTGGCAGAAGACTTCATCATGAAAGTGACAATGCATTCAGACACATAAGCACTCTTCAAATCCTGAAAAACCACAGAAGAGGCCACTGGAAAAATGGGAATGTAAGAAGTTGTGTTCAGCGTTCTGTGCTAAAGACCGATCCTGGGCGTGTCAATAGTTAAAGTATCTTTACGAGTGGAGAAGTGAAATGCATTAATGAAATCTGCACACTTATCCATGATGATAATAACAGCAAACCACCAAAGGCACTCAAGCAACTAGAAATGCAAGTATCACGAACAAGTAATTCCTTTTCCAAGTAACAAAAGGAAGCACCCCTCCCTCCCCAAAATAATACAGCAGATAAAATAATAGGAAAGCGACTCTGGGGCAATGACCCGAGGGCAGCTCTTTAGGTGATATAGCACAGGGTCCGAGAGAGCAACACAGAGCTGAGATGCAACGCAGCTTTGGGATGTACGTGCTTGGGGTGAGCTGACACAGCTGCCCTCATCCCACCAGCAGCCCTGCGCCTGCCTTACCTCATGGACACCGTCAGCAGTGCCCACGGGCACAGACAGATATCCTGCAAGGAGCACTGAGGAACAATTGCTGGAAAAGCAACCGCTGCCCCGTTCTTTTTAAGAGGTTATTAACACAAGAGAACAGTGGTTTGGAACAGCCCCAATGCAAGGCTTCCTGGCCTGCGATCCGACGGGTCCGAGAGCCACTCCCTCCCAGTTACCTGGGGCACGGCCGCGCTGCTTCTACACACGGGATAACTGCACCCTCCACCCGCAGGCGATGCGCTGAGAACAGCAGTAAGAGAGGGGGTCAGGGAAGGGCGCTGTAGTCCCTCATCTTGCCACTGCCCCGGGCCGCCCAGCAGCCTCTGCCTCAGCCCCAACCCCTCTCGCCTCAGCGCGCGGTAAAGCTCAGGGCCGGCCGCGCGCCCACCTCGTGCTCGCGGGCGAGAGGCGGGAAGCACGAGTCACGTCCCGCAACCCCACGAAACCCCCGCCGACGCGAAGGGCGCAGGCAACACCGCGCCTCCTGCGCATGCGCCCTGCGCGCGGCACGCCGACTGAAGCGTCGCGCCGGGCCCTATCGCAGCCCGGCCCTTCCGATCACCGCCGGGCGCTGCCCGCTCCCCTTCTCCCGCCTCTCTCTTCCTGGCGCCGGGCACGCGCGGCCAGATCCCCTCCGCCCCGGCCGCGGCGCCGTCCCGCTGCGCATGCGCTACCGAGCTGGGCGGAGGCGGCTCCCGAGGCGGGGTGGGCGCACGCGCACGCGAAGCCCCAGAGGGCGAGAGGCGTGGAGACGGAGGCGGCTGCGGCGAAGGGGGAGCAAAAGTTGCTGTGAGGGCGGGGCCGTGGCTGGAATCTCCGCCGGGAGGGGGCGAGAAAGGAGCTGGGAGCTGGCGCCGCCGGAGACGGAGGTGAGGTGGGGTGCCCTGGCGGATCCGAAGTGGGGAAGGGGTAGGCGGACCCCCCCCAACCCCGAGCTGGGATGGGGCAGGGTGCGTGCGGGCTCCTTCGCCTGAGGGCAGCGCGCAGCGGGTGGGCGGCAGCCGTGGGTCCCGTCTCGCGCGGAGCCGCTGGGGAGGGATTGCCCGCCGTCTCTTCAGCTCGCAGTGCGGTGCCGCGGCTGAACGCCTCCCGGGGCCGCCGGGGTGCCGCGCGGAGCGACCGGCATTGTCCCCGCTCCGCGGGTTGTATAAGCGGCGGTAGGCCGGCTCGGCTCGGCTCGGTGCGCGGGCTGCGTGCGGGACGGGGCGAGCTCGGGGCTTGTCTCGCTGAGGGCCAGAAGTTAATGTTTAACGCAGTAGTCACATGCCCGTCAGCGAGCTCTGGTGGAGTGTTTTCGGAGTGTTTAGAACAGGAAATGCCAGTGCAGGTAGCGTGGGGCTGTGTGAAATTTAATCAGTTCCCAGCGTTCGGAGCCGCGCGGGCAGCGTTCTGGGTGCAGGTGGGTGGCTGCATGCAAACTGCTCAGCATCCGACGCTCCTCTTGTTCCTTGCTTTGATTTTCAATGCAAATACGTTAAAATAAGCTTTCCAGAGGAAATATGTCTTGTTTTCTCAGTGCATATTTTTCTCTTCCCAAAGTAAGTGTGGCTTTCACGTATCTCCTCTTAATCCTTTATTTTGCACGTGTTTTGCTTTGAAGTTACGGGATTATTTTAAGAGCAAAAGCTTGATCGTGTGAATGGTATTGTGCCTAACTGGTGATGTGCAGCCCCTTCCCCTATTGTCCCTGTGCTATCCTGTTGTCAAGTGATGACTTTGGCTATCAAAACAGTGAGAGTTTGTTATGATCTGAATACACATTAATCTAAATAAAGAGCAAGTGATGTTCTCCTGCCTTAACGGTGCTGCGATGTAAGATATAGTTACTGTTTGTCAGGATTTTTAATATCAAGTTACTTTTGTAAAAAGTTCTTTTACAAGGGGCATGTTAACAATAAAAACACCAAAAATGTACTTGATTTTTCTATTGAAACTCGATAGTGCAGAATCTTTTTCCAGTCAAACAGGACGCATGGTGGGCAGAATTGTTTGGTTGTGGGATCCATGAGGCTCCAGGGTCAGTGTTAGAGCTGTCGCATTTCAGTTACATTGCTTTCCAAGGTCTTGATTGCAACACTCATGTAGTTTTTCCTCAGCTATTGAAGCTTGATGAAGTAAAAAAGCTCTGTCACTTGAGGGGCATAGCAACAGAAGCAAAACCTGTTCAGAAACTTCTTCAGAAATGCTTCTTTGGCTGAAGTGAAAGTGAGTTGGATTTTGGCAGGGCACGGTGAAACGCTGATGTGCTGAAGCTGTACCAGGGTTACAGACTTGGTTGGAGTTAGAGCTGTGTTGACTGAGGAAAAAAGGTTGTAGGAAGAAAGCTTTGGAGGAAGAAATAAAAACTTGGTGTTTTTTGCATCTATTAATTATTAAACATTCCAGAGAACAAAACACTTCATAAATGACTGGGAAGATGGAGAAACAAAAATCTCTGTAGTTTGTTGTTGTTGTTTTTAATAACATCTCAGTGATTGTGAGCTGTCAGTGAGGATGGTGAGGAATAGTACTCTTGAGATTTCATTGCATTCAGATTGGTTTGAGATCTTAATGGGTCTTGTATCTTATGTATGCTGATACTTGAATTCAGCAGGGAGAAATGCTCATATGAGAAAACTCAAAGATAACTTGCTGCTTTAGGGCATTTGGGCTCCAAATTTTTTATAGCCGAGACACTCTGCTGCTTCTGTCCTACTTCTCCATCTGAATTCATTAGTGTGGGTTTCTATGCATGATGATTCACTGTAAATGCTGGCTCGTGTCATGTCTGGGGAATTTGTCTTTAAGATCTTTACTCAGAGTTCCCATTGTGGCTATTTCTAAAGTTGGTTCCTAGTTGCAAAAGTTGAGAGATGCTGCTGTGAACCTGTTGTTTTCTTTTAGATGCAAACAGGAAAGTTTTCGTTGGAACAGTTTAAATAAAAAATTGTATGCTTTTACAGAAGCCATCTGTGATAGCATCTACCCTTCTGATTCTCCCATCCTGAAAGGATATGAATAAATATGACATCACAGAGCAGTGGTTTAGCTTTTGAGGGACTGCTAAGTGGATATGGGCAAGAGTAGAGACAATGGGGAGATTTAAAATAGAAAAAAGTCTGGTTTTAAGATCTTCAGACATTGGTTGGAAGTATTTCGAGAGAGAAGACCATGAAATAACACTTTTGTCTCTTGGGGACTTTCTGAGTCAGTGTTGAAAGGTAGAAAGAATGTGTCAGACCAATAGTACTGGCTGGTGTACTTGCCGTTACCCCATGAAATCAAGGCTAATTGTGGCAGCCGGAGATGTGATTTAATTGGTTTTAGTAATGTTCTTGTTTCAGATTGTGTCTTGCAAGTATGTGCTGTTACTGGTGAAAGGTTTTTTGCTCTATCTGATGTTTCAAATACTGAAAACATAAATTTTTATAAGCATATATTTTAAGGGCTTTTGAAGACAAACATAAACTAAGGACTACTAGGAGCATTAGATGTATGTTACAGCAAGTGGGATCTATTGACGCATACAGATTAACACGGTAGTAAAGATAGGGGCAAATTAGTACAGTTACCAAAACTTTGAGTCGATCATATTTATAGTGGCTTTTTCACAGTACAAATAAGGATTTTTGATCTGTTGATGAAACTTGGTGATTTTAAATTTCAAGCTTTAAACTGGCAAAAACATTCACATTTTTGTGATCATAAGCTGTTGGATTTTTGATGGATTTCATCCTGATGGGGGTAGAGGTGTTAACAGTCTTAACAGTGTTGGCTCAGTGTGGAAGACTAGCAGTTTTCCATAGTAAGTTTCTCCTTCCAAATATGTTCAGTCACTCTTCCTTCCAAATGTATCCAGATTCCGAAGTTACAACAAATTATCAGTTAAGAAATTGATTTACCAGAGTCATGAAGTTGCTGAGTAGGTTGCCAAGCTCAGCACAGAGGTGTGAGCTGTCAGCAGAAGCAAAAAGCTGTGTTGCTTAAAAGTAACCTTATTGTTGGCCATCAAAATGGTTTGTCACTATTCATCTATGCAACACACTGGAATGCATTGCAAAATGAGACTGAGATGTAAGTACTGATTCTTCAGCCAAATTTCAGACACAGTCAACAGCTTTTGAACCCATTGGCAGGTTTCTACCCAATTCCACAGAAGTTATAGAAGTCCTAACAATGATTATGCACTTACGTAGCACATGAAAATAGGTAGCTGGCTGGAAAAGAGAGACCTCATAAGAAGATGCAAGGAGCAGAGTTGGTATGTACCCCAGCTAGGAGTTTGAGGACTCTGTAACCCATGAGACATAACTGTGTAAGGAGTCAGGCACTCATAGTTCTAGCGTTCATAGAACCAACTGTTTATCTCACCAGTTTTAACTGAATGCACTCCAAAGATGTCTAAACCCAAATGTGTTTATAGAACGTAGCTGATGTAAAGTAGTAACTATGCCATTTTCTGTGCTAATTTAGTAGTGTTAATTTTATATCAAAGACTGTGCAAGCCGCAGTTACTTAAATCCCAGGGTATACCTGTGAAACTAGTGAAACTGTGCATTTTTGCAGATGTGTTTCTTGTTCTGGAAGCTATAAAGAAGTCCCAGAAATTTGTGGCAGGCATGTATTTTGTTCTGTATGTCTGCACAGCTAATGGTAGCCTGATGCTTGATGGGGGACAATGATCACTGAGGAACAGTTGCCAAAACTGGGCATGGTGGAAGAACTTAGGCTGATGAGTAACTATTGCTTTAAAAGTTCATGATTTTTTTCTTTGGTTGAGAGTTGTCATGCAAAACTTGTCCCTTTAGTCTGAAAGGCAAGAGTATTTCTTTGAATCCCAGATGATGCAAATCTTCCATAGCATGTTAATTAACATCATGTGAAACATCTGCTTTGCTGAAAGGCTGTCCTTCTTGAAGACTCTGTACAGTTTGGATGAATTAGAATCAATCCTCAGTCACCCACCTTTGTCAGGCCAAGAACTTATTAGCCACTGAAATTTAAAAGTCCTTTATAAATGCTTCAGTGTAACACTGGCTTACTGCGGACATGTAGGAACAGTATTCCGCTCCTAATTATACCCTGGAGAAGACTGAATTTATGTCAAGCGAGTCAGTGGTCTTGAGCTGATCAGCAGCATTGCTTCTCAGGTGTTTGGAATGGCCTCCATTGAGGGTAGGGAATAATACGCTTAGTGGATGGTCCAATTCAAGCAAAGTTTGCTGTGAATAAAGAGCATACATCCGTGCCAGCATCTTCCACAATAGCTTTCTTTGATCTTGGCTTTTTTCTTAAAAAAAAAAAAAAAAAAAAAAAAAATACATAAAAACCTTAGATGTACAATCTAAATTTCTAAACACGATGGTACTATAAACTTTCCTCTCCTTAGGGAGAGGCAGAGGCTGCAAAAATAAATGTGTGGCAAATGTTAATCACATTGCTCATAGCATTGTTGGAGGCTCTTCTACAATGCCCTTCTTGCTAGTGAATAAGAAGTGATGCAACATAATGTTTGATATAGGTTATTAGTGGAGAAAGGAAGATTAGTGGGATTTCCTACCCCGAACTAGGACTGAATGATCTCATTGGCCAGAGAACTGTGTTGAGTAGAATTATTTCACAGCTATTTTCTGCTCCTTGTTTTAAATGTGACCCTTCTGGGGGAGAGAGACAATAATTAATAAAACAAAGGGACTGCAGTGCCAGTTTAGTATAATTTTTGGGTTAATATAATTGCAGAGGGCTTTTAAATGGAAGAGCTATCTGGTATGCCCTTTTTTAGTTTAGTTTTTTTTTAAAAAAAATTGTTGCATATTTGAGTTGTTTGGGGTGGGTTGTTTGGTTTAACGTGTGGTTTAAAGAATGCAATTAGAGAGAGTAATTTTTAGAAGGTTGTATAAGGATAACTTTGAAGTAGTCACTTCTGATTTTTCCAGTATTCCGTTTAAATTTTCCAGGAAAGGTGTACTAATGTTGTGGGGTTGGTGAAAGAGGTTATATGACTATAACACCGCAGCGTTCTGGAAAATGAATGGAAAGTTGTGCAATAAATGTACTCTGCAATATATTGTTTTACTTATAAACCTGTTTGTGCATTTACCTGGGTGATAGATGAAATACTTTGTATTCGCAGCTCTGTAGATGTAAAATTAAACAGCAAGCATCTATGTAATGTGATGTTGACATAGAGCTAACAGAGAACTATTTCTGTGAAATTGTCACAGTGAACCATAACTTTTCTGAAACCCATCCCAACAGCTGAGTACTTAGTGCATGGAATGCTTATACTAGGGTACCAGTGAAATGGAAAACAAAGTGACTTTCCAGAAGTTCTTAGTGTACAAACAATTCTTGCCTTATACTGTTTTGATAGAATTCTCTTTCCAAATAACATGTGTATTAACATGTTTGCAGTTAAAATACGCAGGCTAGGTAGATTCAGAGTTACCGTGTTCCATTCCCTCAGCCCCATATCCATGTGTAAATCTTTTGCTCTAAAATATGGGGTGCTTGAAAGTACAGTAAGAAAGAAACTTAAAAATTAATGGAATATTTTCAATGCTTATCACCAATTTAAGTAAGTCCCAAGGCTGAAAATGAAGTAAAATTTTCCTAATTACTTTATTATTTTTGTCTATCAGCTATTATGTAGAGGACCCTATCTCTCTTCTGCATTTAAAAAGAAGAACATCTTCTCTAAGTCTCTTTCTCTGAAGATATTCAAGACCTGTCTGGATGCCTACCTCTGCAACCTGCTGTAGGGGACCTGCTTTAGCAGGGCAGTTGGACTCGATCTGTAGAGGTGCCTAACATTCTGCGATTCTGTAACATAAATGTATCTTAAACTTAACTTGACTTGGGCATATCATTACACTTTTCTTCAGATGGTAAAATAACTCATGGAGCAAGCATTCTTTTTTTTTGTTTTCTGAAGATGAATCCTGGAATTCTTGTCTATCCTTGGTTTTCTTTACATAACCAACTAGAGTCCAACTTCATAAACCCCTCCAGTTTAGTTGTAGTTGAATACTGTAAGGTCTGTTTTCAAGCGAAATTTAGGTATTAGAAGCATATATTTTGCCTGCAAATTTTCTTTACTAATGTTGATGTACAGCCTGCTTTACTTTCCATGTATCTCCTTCCCCTATTGCTTTATTGCTGTAGGCTGAGCAGTATTTACCTTTACTGCAATCGGTAGAGGACGGGAAGGCTGAATCACCTGTGCTGATGGATTCCCTCTGTTGCGGTGGTTTTGGAGATGGGTTATGTATTAAGAAGTAAGGTAGTTTGGGCTGGGAGACCCTGACAGCAAGCCGAATGTTTGTGGATCATACTCATATTGATTCTGTTTGTCAAAGTGGGAGATATTTTGTCACGGTGTCACGCTGGGAGATATTTTGGGTATGCTTTGGAGCGTGAATACTCCACTGCTTTAATTCTCCTCAGGCCATTCAGACTGTTCCCTATCCAGTTTTTTTCCTACCTTTTGTTTCCTCTTCCATGTACCTGGCTTGATACTGCTAGTTACCAAAAATCATCCATCTTATGTTTAGTTTTGTTTCCTGACACAGCAGCAGGAAGTTGGAGAAAACTTTCTCCATATGGGAAATTACGTACAGTGGAATTAAGAAATCGGTATTGACAGGAAAACGGGTGCTCAAGAAGCTTTCCTAGGACTTCAGGGAACAAGCTTTCTTTATGACAAAAATATAGTAGGTCAGTTTTGTAGCATGGATGCAGATGTTCTAAATCAGAAGAAAGTCTTTTAGCAGTTGAAAGAGTTGAATGTGTAAAATGTTTATGCTTTTTTTAATTCATAGTTAAACGTAGGTGATTTATTATGTGTTTAGGAATTAAAAGTTATGGTTCTATATGAATAGTAGGAGACTTTGATCCATACGGTGCTTCATAATACTAGACATTTTTGATGGTTTTTTGTAGAATAATAGCACGTTGCTTTCCATACGGAAATAGAATTAGAAGTAGATACTCGCTTTAATTTAGGGTTCTAGTAAGATTTTAAACTGATCTACGTTTGCAATTATCTACTGCATCTTTTTCTTTTTTTCTCCTTCTGGGTTTATTGCAGTGAGCACGAAGAAAACAAAATTACCACATGATATTCTGTCAAGGTCAGTTTCCAGTTAGATTGCAGATTCTTTGCTCAGTGCTGTCACAAATCACACTTACTACTTCCAGTATTATTAAATCAAATTACTTACGGGTGAGATAGAGTAACATCAGTAAACAAACAGAAAACATCTGATTATGTGCTGGGCAAAAGGGACTTTTGGTTAGGTTCCAGTTATTGATTTTTTTTTTTCTAAATAATACAAGCAAGTGTAAATGTTTCTTTTAAATGAAAGGTTTTAGAGGTGCAAGTCTTCTTGCATTATTTTTGAAAGTCACGTAATACATTTCTGTGGTATTTTAGCTGTACGGTATTTCAGAGCTGTAGAACTGCTTGACGAGAGTGTGATGTTGGTAGCTCTGAACCAGTGAAGTCATCTGCCAACTTATCTTTTGTCTTTGGACTACTGTATTTGCCTGTTTTTTAGAATGCTGCTCACCAATCTTAAAAGGCTTTTGTTGTAGAAGAAAGCATAGTGGGAACGCTGCAAGTTCTCCTATATAATGATAAATTGATAATATACCACATGCTCGTAAAATCTAAGATGAGTAGCTTGTCTATGAGAGGCTGTATTTCACTTTTTTTCAAATAGGTAGTCATAATTGCTTTGTTTTATTTAAGTTTATTCTGTTCTGTTCCTTTAAGTATTTCTGTGGATGTTTTAGTAACATCAAACTAGTTGGTTAATTCCTTGGTCTGTGGAGATCACTACGTGGACTGTAAGTGCTCCTATGGTGATGTTTTGCATGATTAGTCATTTACCTGCTAATACGTACCTTCAGCAGTAGGAGAAACTCACTGCTGGAATTTGAAAGTCTTGTAATTGGTTACTGAGGCAGCCACTGATGTAGGGCAGCTATCAGAATGTTCGTGGTCTGCTACTAGCTGTGGTTCTTCTGGTCCTTTAAGTATGCAGGTACACTAATTAATTCCTAGGTAGTACAAAATTTGGAAAGCTGAGTGCTAACTGAGAGTCCACCCATGGCATCATTGTAACGTAGGTACAATTTTATGTGATTTGTTGTGATACTGAAATAAAAAGCATCTTATGTTTTCAAATGTAGTATAAAAATATTTCTTGATAATCTTCTTATTGGACTTCGAGAATTCAAGTTAGACTAATGCGTTATGTGGTCTTTAAAAAAAGCTGCTGCGTGTTAGCAGAGTAAGTTAGAGCATAACTGATTATGACAGATAAAATATTGTAATTTTTCTGTCTAGAGAACACTATTCGGGCTGATTAAATTTCTGATTTTTAAATGTTAAAAACCATCAAAAAGTTCCATTCTTATATTTCTTTTTTTTTTTTCCTATTTCAGATTTCACTGGAAAAAGAATGAGATAAACATGGAGTCTTCTAAACTGGATTATATTTCATGGATCACAGTTAAAAGTAAAAAGATGGAGGGAAGTCAGAGAATACAAGTATAATGCCTGTATAAACTCATAATACAACTCATGATTTATAGTAATACTTCGTCGATATTCTTGAAAGAAGAAGTCAATTACCGTGCAACATTCTTAATAAGAACTTTAATCACGTATTTTAACCGGACAGCATATTTTTTTATAGTATTTTTTCCTTTTTTTGTGAAGTCAGTTAAAATACAGCCACGTGAAGATTTTAGTGGAATCTCTGATCCTCAGAAGTGACTGACAACTGCACCTAGAATGAGGGCTTAAACCCCCAAATGGTCACTGTTACAGAGTTGAATGGAATACCGTGACATCAGAGCAATTGTCTTAGGATCTTCTTTGCCTTGGATCCATCATATCCTTAAATATTTAAGTGTAAACAGCACTGTTATAAAGTCTAGAAAATAATGGCATGGGTGAAATTTTTAAGAAAACCCGGGGGTAACCTTGGAAAAGTTTATCAGCCTGGAAGTATTTTGTCCCTGGCCCCTACAAAAGGCTTATTAAACGAACCAGGACAGAACAGCTGCTTTCTTAATAGTGCTGTTCAGGTAAGAAAATTTTTTTATTTTCTAAACACTTCTCATTTTGTTGCAGCTTTTAAAGTCATAGCAGGGCAAGTTTTCTCAGAAATGCTGCTTTGACCGTTTTTATCTCAGTATGTGTGTTCTACAGAAAAATGCAGCACATCTTTCACTGGTGTTAAATTCAGTTCTCAAGTTATTAAACTTCTTAATGATGCTAAATGAGACAGAATACTATGTCTTTCTGGAATTCAGTTCTCTGAAAAAAGGCTGCCTACCACAGAAAAAAGAAGACTAAGTAATTTTATTTAGCATTTGATTTTATGGAAGTGTGAGTATTAAATAATTTGCCAGAAGTGACAGCATGTTATATCATTTGTGTATATTGTCAGGAAAACTTCTATATTTGGAAGTTTATTTCTCATAAGTATGAAAAATGATGTTTGACTTTTAAAACTGATGTTTGTCAAACGTGGTATTTTTATTACCTAGCAGAATTTACAACATTTTTCTTTTTAAATGTGGGGCAGCCAGTACCACTACTAATGTTTTCTCAGAACTAGCACGTGAAATTGTTACTGGCACACATCAGAAGATGCACACACAGTTGAAAGCTTTGTTTCTAATCTTAAGAATGTCGTACGGAATTAGGAGATATATCAAAGGAACATGACAGTTTACTGTTTTTATATGATACAGACTAACTTCTTGCATGTATTTGCCTACATACTGTTCTGTATTTATGTGAACTTTAATTGAAAAAATGCTCCAAAGTATAGTTTAATAGTACAGTAACATCAGCACTGTAAATATTGGTCTTTCACAAGCCTGTTTGCAGCAGAGAATATGGGGATCTAATTAATTCTGTGACAGAGCAGTGCTGGCCTTTCCAGGTTGTCTGCAAGTAGGAATTGTTCATAATATGGTCCTTTTAAATAAATTAATTGCCCATGTGGCAAAGGTCTTAATAGAGACATTAGACTTTCTCTTTTAAAATGTACGAACAACAACAACAAAAAGGAAAACACTGGAGAGAAAAAAAAAACTCTAAAACAAAACAAATAAAAAAAAAAAACCCACCCCTACCATAAAGTCTTAAATTGTATAGATTTAAACATAGGAAATAAGAGAGAGATACGCATCGTGTAAACGTGGTATCTACGTATGTTTAAAACAAAAACGTAGGATAGATTCATCAGAATGAGTTTGCTGCTTTGTTTTTAGTGAGAACAGCCTGACCTATATTCTTTCTCAGTTTTGGTATTTTCCCCTAGGGTGGCCTAAAATTAAACCCTAAGTCATTTTTAGTTATGGTTTCAGACAATCCTACTACTTTACAACTTACTGCTGTTTATCAAATGGCGGGTGATGATGGTGACTGCCCGTTTACGAGGAGAAATGCGTTCCTTTCTTTTCTCTCCTTTGTTCAACCTTCAGAACTGAGGTTCTAACGTTACCTTCCAAATAAGTACTAATTAATTTTGGCACTTAGATTTGTAGACAGTATTTTTCTTCTGATTTGTAACTGTTGTGTAACTGTGTCTCATGAAACTCATTTTTGGTGCATTTATTTTTTATGGGTAGCTTTGTGAACTACTGCACTGATTGTGCAACTAAGACAGTAAATACTGAAAGCAATGTAGTTAGTGCAACCAAACTGACGTTACCTTAATATATAGTAGTTACACAGATAAAATCTAGAAGCTTAAAGCTGATATAGCACCAGTGGATTATCTTGATTTGTAGAAAAACAAATGCATTTCAGCAATTGTTTTAGTAAGAGAGCAAAATGAAGCACTTTTCACAGTTTACCTAGCAATTCAGTTTCTGTGTCTTCTTTATTTTTGTTTGAAAGAAAGCATGGAGGAAGGAGAGATGAAAAATGAGGTAGATACCTTAGCTTTCTCCCTCTGCCATGAAGCCATAAGACAACTGCAGTCTCTGTATACTATTTAGCTTACTGCTCATTTCCTACAGAGCATTTCAGCTGTTTTCCCAACGCAAGTGTAGTACCATTGTTTCAAAAGTTTAAAAGTGAGATCTACGTTTTATAAGAGGATATCTACTGTATGTCACTTTGTTAAATGTAGAACCTTCAGATTACATTACTTAATTTCTGTGCAATTTTATTTTTCTAGGTTTTATGGCAGCTTGACATATTTCGACGAAGTTTAAGAGGTTTAACTGGACATGTGTGCCAGGGTGATGCATGCATATTTTGTGCTTTGAAGGTAAATAATAATAAGATTTTTTTGAGAAATCATCATGCATTTCTCCCTTTATGCTTTTATTAAAAAAAAAAAAGGCAAAATAATTTTACTGAGCTCTGGTAATTTTTATATCCCGGTCATTCAGGTGTCTGACTAAATCATTCTTGTATGTAGAAACAATTTGGACTCAATGTCATTTGTAACAGATGTTTGTAACAAATATTTTCTTTGATTGCAGACATTGTACAGTACGCAAACTGTATGGACTAATTGCTTAAGCATAGAACTTCTCAGTTGTATGACATAATAAATATAACCTATTTTAAAAATATAGCCTTGTGGAGATTATTTTCATATTTACATGCGTTCGCTTTTCTTTCTTGCTTACTCTTGAATAGAGTAGCAACATTACTCAGTAATAAGTTATCAAGATTCTTTTTTTTGCTCAGTAGTTGGTGGTAACTGCACAGAACTTAATTGCTATACTTGTAAGTAGTGAAAGGTTTGCAGAGGTACTGGAAAATTAAAGAAAGCTGGTGATGTTTTACTGTTTGAAATTATGTAAGAGCTGTATATCTTAACTAGTGTATAAAACTTGCACTTTGGTTTTATAACTCATCTGAAATGTGGAAACAAGCATTGTGTTCTCTTAGGCTCTTACTGTTTCTACTGTGCTGGTATTTGGCTGCCTGCAATTACCAGGGAGTAGCAGTAAACGTGATATCTCATGTTTCATTGGGATAAAAATCTCAATGGAAAAACGCATAGGGGTTTTTTATATATATATATAATTATATAATTTTATTTATTTATTTATTTTAGTAATATACACCTTCTACTTTGACTAGCAATAAAGGCACTTTTAAGTTTCTAATACAAGACTGTAGAATGTGTATTGTGTATAGAACTCGGAATAACTCATGGAGAGAACAGAAAGGTTCTACACTAAAATTAAAGTTCATTGAGGAAGTGGTTTTTGAGTATATTAAGTTGTAGGCAAGGAGAAGCTGAGTACTTCTCAGGTGTTTCCGGTTAGACTTTGTCCACAGGGAGTTTTACAGACCAAACCTTGTTACTGAATAAGCATTTTGAGGCAAGAACTGTTTGCAGTGTGACTTTGTCTTCCAGGAGTCTGTATATATAGACATATAGTCTATGTATTGTGTATTTTTTTTCTGCCATTTGTGGAGTTTATTGTGGTTGCAATATAGCACAGCTAGTTCTCCATTGATCCCTCTTTTTCCAAATAGAGCTTTCTTAAAAGGTGCCATTTTAATTTTTTGATTAAAATAGTTAATTTTAAAAATCCAGTAAGGTGAAGTAGGTTTTGGTACAACTACGCATATTCAAACTAACTTCCTGAGGCCTTTTTTCCAACATTTAAAAAGCTTTTGACTCCAGAGAACTTGCTGGGCTTTCTATTTCACTGGAGTTCTTATGCATGTCACATTCTTCTTTTTCCTGGACACTTGGTCTTGTTACTACATGAAGTCCACTTGATAACTCAGGCATACGGATCTTTTCACATACTATCTTGTGTCTGCCTTAGAGTGATGGCTTCTAGTTTCCTGGAGCATATTGCATGTATGGACTCGTGTTTATATTTGATGTTGTAATGGAGGGTAAGCTCTGTGGCCTGTTCCCTTTGATTTGACTCATATTACACATTAAGTTCTGGTCGTAGATGTTCTTGTTTGAAGATGCCTTGGAACTGCCTTTTAGAAATGCAGAGGGATTGGATGGTGACAATTGCTAGAAAGTATGTATTGAACTTTATTAGTGAGTAATAATATTACTAAAATCATAGTAAAAATACCGTGGCAGCTCCAAGGCACTCAGAAATGTGAAGATGTCACCTATGTCACAATACAGTTGAAGCTGTAAGTAATGAGTTGTTCTGTTCCAGTGATGCTCCAGTTCTGAAGACAAGTTTTTGTTTCTTTCCTAAGCTGAATATGCCACTTACTGTACCTTTGTACTCTCTGTCTCTGTAATCACTGGAGTTGCAGTACTAAGATGTAGATAGGTTTTGCGTTATTTCAAGTTACCTACCAAAACACCTCTGGCTCCTTCCGAAGGCTGCTGCTATTTCTGACTTGCAGTTTTCTTTATTCTTTCAAGTATCTGTTCTTGAAGGTTTGCTTTCTACAATGTATCTTCTTGTGCCACTTTTCAAAATGGCTTAGATTTTTCATTGTCTTGTCTTTCTGTTTTGTTAAGTTCCCAACAGCACTGATAAGCAGTTTTACTGCTTGATCTGGAATTGTTTGGAATTGTCTTGATCTTTGTTTTAACAATATAGTTGTGATCTTTATAACTGCGTGGCCAGTAGCCTAGGTATTGAACCAGAAATGCTGTAGTTAACTCATATGGAAGTATCTGTCCTCAGTCATTATGTACACTACTGGTTTTGCGTTCTTGGCTTATTAGAGATACTGGTTGAGTGATTCTGTTTGTTCTGTGTTCAGCACCTGGGGCATTTTTATATTGGTGTGGTGTATGTTCTGGATGTGGATGCATTTCAGTAACTTGTTAGTTTTTTTAAATGGTTTTGGACAGTTTTAACCCTACTTACTTTTTCACCAATGAAAAACAATATTTAATCTGTTGTATTTTTAAACTTTCCTGAGGGAATTTGGCTTTTTTTTTGCTCTGTGCAAGTGTTATTCTAGGGTTAGATGGATTTTTCTGAGCCTATTCTGTAAACTGAAAGCTGAGCCAATAAATTCTGTTTCACTTCTCTTCAACTCTTTTTTTTTTGGTTGTGGGTTGGCTGATTGGTTGGTTTGTTTGTTGTGTGATGGTGGTGTGAGAGTTAAATATACTCTTTTTCTTCTGTAGACACCACTGAAATGGGATTTGAAATGCGGAGACTGCTAAAATGAGCATACATGTCTGCATGTCTGCTCACCCGTATTTTTTTTTATTAAGCTGGACATGTAAGGCTCTGTTGCATGCCAGAAATGACCTAGCAGCCACAATGAGAAATACATATTTTCAAAGCAGAGCTAACTTGTATTGTTAGCTCTGTTAACAACTTACTTCTTAATGTTCACTTTGATATATTGACTGTAATTTTTATCAGTAGTCTGTGATTTTTGGCGTGAGAGGGAAGCTTAAATATTTGACAGGCAGTGGAATGCGTTATGGTTAAAACACTACTTTCTATTAGCACTGAAGCTTTGCGTACTTGTTGCATCTTTGCTGTCTGTCCAACAGATTTATATTTTGTTTATTTTTTTTACCAGAGAAGCCAATGTGAAGAATGAATATCCTTATTTCTGTTTTACGTGGCTTGTCTTCCTTCGCTTTGTCTTTATTTCTCTGGAGTTTGACTGGAAAGGATTTTTGAGAGTGGAATAAACCCTTTAATATCTGCAAATGTTTTCTCATCCATTTAATGGCTTTTAATGCTCAGTTTTCAAAACCAACCTCCCTTACTTTCTAAATAATGAGGTCACTTAAATGCATCTCTGTCAAAAAAGAGAAGTAGTAGCCAGCTGTCTTTTCTGGGAAATGAAGAAAAAATCAAGTGGAATTTCTTTTCCAGTTCTGGAACTGCAAATACTGACCTGTTCCCTTGCCTTGCTGTATGCACTGTTTGAGTAGATAGCTAATTTAATAACACAGATTACCAGTATTCTATATAATGGCAGTTTTCTCCAGAAGCATCATTTTAATAAAGACGCAAGTGTCTCAAGTAGTAATGTAAATGTATTCTTTAATGAATTACATATGTTAAGCTAAAATGAGAAGTACTGTGTTATACCCCAAAAACTACATGCCATCCATAAAGATGAGGTGCTTGAGCACCTCCAGTGGCTGGATTAAACAAACTGCATAATTACAGACCAAGGTTTGCGTTGGAGTTAAGGTCAATCACTTGCATTTTTATATGCTTCTTTGTTGTTTGTTTTTCTGTTGGATCAAAGTACAATTTGGTAGCTTAACATTGTATAATTGAACAACTAACTGACAGCATGAAACTTGATTAAGAGAAAGTAGTCGTTTCTAAATGTAAATGTGTTTATAAGTGTTTTATATACTTGCCGCATAGGAACTGATGTATTTGGATAGAACTACAGTTGTAGTCAAGGCTAATTAAGCTAAGTAGTCATATTTCTTCCTAGGCAATATTTTCACAATTTCAACACAGTCGAGAAAAAGCACTCCCATCAGATAACATGAGACATGCCCTGGCAGAAAGTTTTAAAGATGAGCAGCGTTTCCAGCTTGGATTCATGGATGATGCAGCAGAATGCTTTGTGAGTACTCTTTTTATAATAGTCATCAAGTAGGATTACGTTAGTTTTCTGGAAAGGATACTAAACTGGCTTATTGTTTTAGTAGGTTTAGATTTGCAGGTGGGGTACAAGTGGCATAATATTATTGATCTTGTTTTTGTCAGTTTATGGAGGCAAAATGCATGAAGTAAGTTTCTGATAATGTGGGATGGAGTAGTCTTAGATTTGCTCTGTGGTTTCTTCTCTGTCTCAGTAGCTCGGACAGAGGGATATGTGAAACACTGCATGAGGTGGATGACAAATAGCTCCCAAAACTTTTTGGGTGGAGAGAGGGATTATCTTCACTGGGATCTTCTGCAGAAGAGATTTCCACTTTTTTATCCAAGGGTACATGAATACACAAAGGTCTTGACTCTTGCTGCAGTTGCTTTCTGCTTTTATGAAGTATCTAACTGAAAAGCTTGAACCTTTATTGGAGTCGTAAAAGAAGACTCAAGATCACATGGATGCTGTCAGAGAAACTTTTCTGAGAAGTCCTTTGTTAGACAACAAGAATTATTCACCTTGATAAGTACATAAATCAGTTTTAGAAACAGAAAAATCTTTTTGCTTTGATTACTTTAAGATTTGAACATCGTCTGAAAGTACCTACAAATGAAGCACCTACAAATGGAAGTACCTATGAAGCTACCTGCCAGGTGCATTTACAGATCTGTCGGAAAATCCAGTGAAGAAGTCCTGTGGCTGTTTTGATTATTTGCAGACAGATTACTAAATTGCAGTCAGGAAAGGGATTCTCATCAGTGTTGCATCTAAGCAGAATGTGTTTGGACTCCTGAAGAAATCAGCCAAATTACCTGTCTAGATTTGCTTCCTCCTGTTACCTCTGTTGTATTTTAGCAAAGGGAAGAAAATGGCCATGCTGATTCAGAGGCCAAATGAATGACAATCATAGGGCAATTTTTTTTTTCTTTGGTTAAAAACTGAAACCAGGGATGAACTAAGACATGCAATTTATGAGCTTTTTCCAGGCCTCTGTCAGCAGTAGTCATTCATTGCATAGGCTACACTAAGCATGATCGGATGGTCAGATTGATACATAGAGAAAATGCTCGAGTATGAAGAACTGAGACGGAGGCCTGATCCAGAACTAATTTCAAGCATTGCATGCAATTAATATTATCTTTGTAATGTTCTTTCCTTGAAGATTCACTTATTTCGAAGGTGAACCTGCTAGAAAGTTGGAGCTGAATAACTTTAGTGCTATTTTGTTATGTTAATGTTTGAAAACCTTGAGGTGAAGAGAATTTCTATCCACTTGTGAACGGGGACAGAACTATGTATGTGTTAAACTTGTAGATTTTAAAGAGGAATAGCTGCTGGAGTATTGAACTGCAGTGTTGCTTAAGTATTCTGACTTCACCAATTCAGTTTGTATTTACATTATTGTTTCTATTTAGGAAAATATCCTTGAGAGGATTCATTTTCACCTAGTGCCAAACAGCGACACAGATATGTGCACTTCAAAATCCTGTATTTCTCATCAAAAGTTTGCAATGACACTGTATGAACAGGTCAGACTTCAATGCTTTAACAAATGATTTGGTTCCACTGTCATGAATAAATAAAACAAAAGGATTTTTATTTTTGTAGTGCGTATGCCGTAGTTGTGGAGCATCATCAGACCCGTTGCCTTTTACGGAATTTGTGCGTTATATTTCTACCACAGCTTTGTGGTAAGAGCTTTTATTCTTGCACGTGTCTCAGTTTTCTACATATGACCTCCTAGGAATAAACAAAACATGCTGGAGAAATGCTATAAATTAAAAATAAGTGCTTTTGAGATTGTGTCACAAAGGAACATGGATTTCAAAAGCAAGATGTAGAGATCTCTTACACCCCAAAAAACCAGTATATATTGCTACTGTGTTACCTGTGAATCTTTTCCTTTTAGACAAAAGATAGTTAAGATTTGGCTGAAACTTGTTAACTCTTAGGAAGACAATTACATCTTTATTTTTCCATTTATTTTTTACAGTAATGAGGTAGAAAGAATGATGGAGAGGCATGAGCGTCTCAAGCCAGAAATGTTTGCAGAACTGCTGCAGGCAGCAAATACTGCTGATGACTACAGGAAGTGTCCTGTAAGTAACCAGGGATTCTATGACTTTGGTTAGGATTCAGTGGAGAGCTCTTTAGGATATTAAATCAGACTAAAGAACTCATCTAAAAGATTCCTTATGGCCACTTCAGTGCAGTGTAGCTTAGGGATAAGAAAGCCTCTAATTTTTTTTTTAATTTGCTGCACTCATAGATAAACTTCATTGTTCAAGTGGCCTGGTTAGAAACTTACAAACTCTGTGCTTTATACTTCACGCCATGTGAAATATACTGCTAGTTATTTCTGATTGTTCTGTAGAGGTGTATTGTTTGAACGAAGCACCTTCAGTTCATATACGCTGGCAGCTTGACAAAACTGTCTTACACTGGAATAATATGGTGCTTCTAATGATAAAAAATATTCTCCTTTTCAACTTATTCACTTTCCTTAAGTAGTACTTCATCAATATTGTTAATTTAGGAATCATCAAAAAGTATATAAAGTATAGAAATAACCTGAAATGATGAAATGGGGGAAGATAACAAAATTGTGATGGTCACTTGCATGTTTTCTGAGCTTTGTACTTGACCAGGGTGATGGTTGGATGTAGAAGTTTAGCTGCAGCCTTCATTGGTGTTTATTTACTTAAAAAAAAAAAATAATAAAAATTGAAGAATTTTACCTGTAAATTGTTAGAAACTAACATCATAATTAAGTGTAAGAATTAAAATAAGTTTCCCGGGTTTTTTTTGTTTTCTTTTGTCTAGTAACTCAACTTGAAAATACCAGGGTTGGTTTTTTGGTTGTTTTTTTAACATCTGTATTTTCCCTGCCACCATGTTGTTTTTCCTTTTCCCTAGAGTAACTGTGGTCAAAAAATAAAAATCCGTCGTGTTCTAATGAATTGCCCTGAGATTGTGACAATTGGTTTAGTCTGGGACTCAGAACACTCTGATCTGACAGAAGAGGTTATGCGGAATCTGGCAACGCAACTTTATCTTCCTGGGGTATCTGACCTAAATTAACTAATTATTTATTCTGTAATTCAATCTGACATATTTTATATAAATATTAACATGCCTGTGTGTGTGTGAATGCATATATTTTTAAAAACAATTTAATTTCAAATTTTATGGCTAACATCCTGTGTAATGTGCTGCTTGATATAATTTTTATGAGAGGAAAAAATCTTGTCAAATGTGTTGATTTTACACAAAAGTATGAAGATGAATATAGGTGAATTCCTAATTGAAAATCTAAGTATATCATGTTTGGTTTGAAATTTGTAGAATTATTCCAGGGCATTGTTGTTTTGCCCTATCAACTATGTTAAAAACAAATGTCAAAATAGACCTAATAAGTGCAAACATCCTTATTTACATTCATGAAAATCTGAATAATGCAAGTGGATATTTAATACCGATTACATTTTAGGAGTGCCGGTAGTAGGTCTTGCAGTCAAGGCTAAATGTTCTGCAGACATGTAAAAATATTAACTCTTTCTACAGCTGTTCTATAGGGTTACAGATGAAAATGCCAAAAACAGTGAACTTTTTCTTGTGGGTATGATTTGCTACACAAGCCGACATTACTGTGCCTTTGCCTTTCACACCAAGAGTTGCAAATGGGTGCTGTTTGATGATGCTAATGTGAAAGAGGTAAGTACTGTTTTTACTGCTACCAAATTCAGTTACCTTTTAGTTTTCTTCAATGCATTTTTCTGGCACCAAGATGAAAGCAAGTCAAAAAATGTCTTAATTTTAGTGAACTTTTATTTATGCGTTTCAGAATCAACTTGACTCCTTCAAATTGCAGATACTTCAGAATTTTAATGCGCTTCCTGTCAGCTATTGAGTTTTTCCTTCTTATGAAAAGAAGACTTAATGACTGATGATTATATTTGCAGTGTTAATGTTCTGATGTAATGCTGGTTCAAGCTTCTTGTCACAATTTACATAAACTTGTGCTAAAATGTTTATTCTTAATGTACCTTTAGAATTAGGAATTTAGTACCTGATGCTTATTAAATTATTCTTTCCATAATTCTGTTGAATTGGTTTTGATATAGAAAGATGATTCTTTTTCTTAGATTGGAACAAAATGGAAAGATGTAGTCTCCAGGTGCATTCGATGTCACTTTCAGCCATTGTTGCTGTTTTATGCTAACCCAGATGGCACAGCTGTATCTCCAGAAGATGCTCCAAAACAGATTATTCACTGGTCTCAAAACAGAGCAACAGGAGGAAATGTAGAAGACTTGGGTAATTAGATGTATTTTAGTAATAACAACTATACTTATGAAATGAAGACTGTAAAGATGGGAGTAGTGGATTTGCTGATAATGTTCTTAAATATATTTTTATCAGTAAATATCTAAGGAGTCTCAAAAGGAAAGATTAGTGTACTTATTTAATATTGAAACTGTGTCTTGTGTTTGATATGGGAATACAAATTGAGACGTGGATTATGGGGCTGCGGTTGGAACAGGTTTTTATTGTAGATTGGTCATTACTAAAATTATGTGAAGTAGTTCTTTCAGAAGAGAATCATAGTAAATTTGCATATTGAAGTGCTCTTGTGTATGTATTGATGCATTTTACCAGTATTTTAAATGTTTTAAAAAAGATATTTTAAGCGAAACTTAATAGAAATATGGAGATACGTTTGGAGTGTGTGTTTGCATATCCCTGCACGCGTACACTTTCCCTTCAACTTGGAGAAAAATCAGAACACGTTGCGGGAAACTTATTTGCTCAGAGATTTTTTGCAGCTTTTTTAAATTTTGAATGTAACTTACAAGTAAAGTAAGAAAAAGACCTATTGAATTATGTGTGCATTCTCTTCATGTGATGAGTTGTGATAGGATGTACATTGCTTCAGGGAAGAAGGAGAGGAGCCTATTCCACTACAGTCTGCTGTTATGAATACAACATCATATAAAATGTTATAAAACCTTATTGCCTAGCGTATTGAACTGTAATGAGTGGGTTGGTTGGCTGGTTATTGTTTTCTAATTCTTAAGAAACATATTTTGAATTTTCATACTGGGAATTTCAAATTAGAACGCCTTTCATTCTAAAGATAGATATGTTCTTTTTTAGGATTTGAGAAGCATTCTGCTCCTAAGTCAGACCATCCAAAAGAGAATGGAATTGGAGACTCTGCTAGTCAAAGGAGTAATAAAAAACTTCAGCCAGATAGTTCAGCATTCAGTAGAAGCCACATCCAGGCTAGTGGCGGTAAAGGTCCAGGTATGTACCTTCACCCCTAACTGCAATACATGGCTTATGAAATACTTGAGTTAATAGTATTTCAGGTATGTGCTAACATCCAGACTAGAACTATTTCCAGAGGAACAGTTTTATCATTGGCTTTAATGGATCTTTGAATAGCAACTGATGTTTAAGTTATGTCTGCCATAGATTGTTAACTTCTTTTTAAATACTCCTTATTATTCCAGTACTGAAGTGGCTCTTGAGGCCGCAAGCCTTTCCTCAAACTTCATCGTGCCTTCTAATCATATTGTCTGATCCAAGGCATGTTAGAAAGTACTGTGGTATGCAGCATTATTTTAAGTCCTGTATGTTAATATGTATGTTTGGAAAAAAAAGATAGCAAAAAAAAAGGGTTTTATTATATATTTCTAAAGGTACATTCTGTCAGTGACCCAGGCTTTCAGGAAAACAAACAACAACAAGAACACAAAGAAAACTAAAGTAGTAATACTGGGGAATGTCTTCTGTATAACCTGTCCGTGCCTTTACTTCAAACTCCGAATCCACATCAGGGAGAGATGCTAGCTCCTCTTGAGAGATGTTTCTGTTCTGTCTTTTAGTGTTGGATTGCCAAACTTTTACAAACTTGAGAATGCCTCTCTTTTGATGAGGTAATGACTCCAAACCAGTACTTACCTTCTGAGAAATTGAGGATTTTTTTGTTCTTTAAGCAGTGACTTTGCTATTTTCTTAAAAATACATCTTCACATTTAGGCAAGAGTAAACTTGGCTTCAGTTTTTAATATAATTCAAAAAAGTTGCTTTGGTTAGCTCCGTTTATTGGAGATGTTTATACACTTGTACCTATACCATATATCTTCCATTTTCTTAGGAATATTTGTATATATTGCTATATTTGTATATATCACTAGTCTTTAAGTAGTGCTAATACTAAAATATAAATGTTATGGTACATAATACTACTGTATATTCTGATCGTAAATTGCTTTCTATTAGTGATCTTTGACAAAAGAATCAATTTTTTTCAGCTAAGTTAGCTTACGGTGATCAAAAGGATAGGCTGAAGGACATATCCAGAGAGTGTGCTCAGAAAGCTGCTGATATGAAAAACTTCTCATCTTTACGAAAAGATGCAGACAGAGGACCAAGGAAGGAATCTGGGAGACAAAGAGGTAATGTTTTCAAGATACGAGCAGAGGATCAATGGATCAAACAGATTTGCATGTCCGTATTAGCCATGAAGGATTTTATTCTCATTTCTAATGAACAAATTGTAAGATCTGTTTTTAATTTTCTGAAACGTGTCCTGAATTTGTTACTGAATGTGTTGAGAGAATGTAGGAAAAGTATGTACTGTAATAATATAAAGTATAAATATTTGTGAGAACTTAAATGCAGCTTTTTTTTTCTCTTCCATCTTACTAGATTTAATTGGGGAAGATCGTTCCAATTTTAAGTCAGGGTCTCCTCCAGTTGGAAATGGACTTAGGCAATGCACAGATCAGCGCATATACAGCAGCCAAGGAAGAGGGCCTTATAAACATGACAGTGTACCTCCCCAAACAAAACTTACAGTACAGGTGCTTGGATCAAATAAAACAGAAGTTTTTCCTGCTGGTGAGAAACCGATGCTTCGGACCCGAACTGATGGTGTCACTGGCTATGATACGGATAGCAGTCAAGACTCTAGGGATAAAGGAAGTATCATTAGTAGCAGAAACAGAAGTAAAGGCTGGAAACCCATGCGAGAGACACTAAACGTAGACAGCATTTTCAGTGAGACTGAGAAGAAACAACATAGCCCAAAGCACAAGGCAAATCTGAACAGTAAATCTAAGCATGAAAAAGAGCGAAGCTTTAACCATTGGCCAAAAGAGAACCAAATCCAGAAGGGTTTAATGACTATATATGAAGATGAAACAAAACAAGATACAGGAAGTAGAAGTTCTTTGGATTCAGAGGGGAAAGGGAATGTTGAAAAAAGCAAAGGGTTTGCAGAGAGAAAAATCCATGGTGATAACTGGCAAATTCAGAGGACAGAATCTGGTTATGAAAGCAGTGATCATATCAGCAATGGATCAGCAAATCCGGACTCGCCTGTTATTGAAGGAATCCATCCAGCAGATGTCAAGAATATTAAAGAAGGTGCTTCCTGCAGGTAATGTTAGTTCTCTTAAGAATTTACATAGATTGTCTATGCAGGAAAATAAGTTGTAATATTCATTTTTGTTTCAATCAATTAAGCATACTTTTAGAGCTGTAATGCTCTTGAGGATGTAGAAAACTAGCAACATATCTAGAAATATGAATGCAGACAGTTAGGAGTTAATCTTACATTAACTCTGAGGCTGCAGCACTCTTTATTTCTATTGGGAAAGTACTGAGCCACATCATTAAGGCACTGAGCCAGGATTTCTAAGCCCTGCTTTGGGGCAGGGTGTGTTAATTTGAATTAATTGCTATACTTTTTTAGTTATAAAATTTTCAAGCACTGGGTAACTTGCCATCTGTAATGGGATACAACTGTCTTTGTAAGTCATATCTATAACAGTTGTATGGACAGGCTCCTGAGAAAAAGATGGAAATAGCAGTAAATAAGTGGTTAGTCAAATTTTATTAATCTTACTGTGAATTGCAGTAACAAGTATGCTGCTCTTGGGGGACTGTGGAGTCTCTGTCCATGGAGATGCTCATAACCCAACTGAACATGATACTAAGCAGCATCTGCTCTAGCTGATCATACTTGAGCAGGGGTTTGTAATAGATGATCACTTCCAGTATTATTTGCTGCACTAAAGTGGTGATTATTGGGAACACTTCAGATAACAAGAGTTAGGTGACCAGTACTGTCTGTTCCCCCTCAAAATCACTGTAAAAAATAAATATTCAAAATAGTTGTGCTTTCTCAGTAATCTCTGTTAGTACATACTTTTTGAAAGTTGTATGAAATCTTTTCTGTGCAATTGGTGGTATTTTCTCACAGATGACACATCACTCTAGTATTGTTTATAACTTTGGGAACCAGCTGTTTTTGTTAAGCAGGCTGCTGTGATAATACAAGCCACATTTTCTTTATTTTCTGTGCTGCGTAATGAGCATCCTGCTGTTGCACCCTAGAGTAGGGCTGGGATGAGTGGGCGTGTAATCCCCAGAACAAACTGGGATACACCATCCCAGTTTCATCAACATTCATCCCTGTATGTTTTTCAAGTGTCTGTATTAAAGTCTGCAGTTGATCTGAAATTCCTCTCCATCATTGCAGCTTGTCATGCAGGGAAGCTGTGTTAAAAGTATTCAAGGGCTACCTCTCCATCTTACGTATGTTCTGTAGTGTGCTTTAGTCTAAAACGTGACACAGGTAAATGGAGACAAAGTTTCAAACAGGCAAAATTTTTATGCTTTGTGCATTCAAGGGAATAATGTTTGTGATCATGCATCAGTAGTTTAACCCTTCAAATTGCCTGTGCTTATTTTACAGTGAGCAGAATTTATCAACAAAAAAAGCTGAAAATGTGTTACATTCAGGATCACAGCAGAACAGAAACTTTTACGGTAAGAACTTGTGTAAAGAATAAGGAGCTTTCTAGAAATAATTTAGGTGCACCAACATTTTAATACTAACTTACTAATATCATACAGGAGATGGAGACGTTTCTGATCTTTTTGACTTATAATGTTGCTGCAAGTTTGCCATGATTTTTATTTTATTTTTCCCCTTTAGAAACACTTCTTTTTACAAGTACTCATGATTTTTGAATGACACTGTGCTGGTGTAAGGCATCTAGTTTTACTCTTTTTCATTGCTGTTAATTGGAGTCTTGTTTGTTTGTTTTTAATACAATGCAGGGGGTTAAATGTGACTCAGAATATTTGTTGCTTGTATTCTTTGAGAACCACTTCGAGAACACTTCTCATTTTAATGGTTTTTCAGCAAGTGTGTCCATTCCCCTTCCCTGGCTCCCAAAAGTAAATGATTTCCCCCCCACCCCAAAAAAAAAGTACATTTTTTTCCCCTGTGTTTTCCCAAAAAATAGTTCTGTATGTGATCTTGGTGGATGCTAAGGAGGATTTTTAAAAAAAGGTCTGTATAGGCCGTGGTACGATTTCTTTTCCTACAAGATATGAGGCAAAATCAGGAAGAAACACTTGTAATAAGGAAATATGCTTCCTTTTACATACTAACATGTCTGCTGGATTTTTATAAATGCCTTGGCATATAAATGTTACAGGTCACCATGAGGCCAGCCAAAATCATTATCTACTGTTGCTGGAACAATGGAATGGTGCTTGTACAAAGAGGTGCAATAAGTATTAAGACACTTCCCCAGGAAATGTTTGATTTTTATAGATATCACACTTTTTCTGTACATTCTTCAAATACGTTTCTCCTCAGATTTAAGTTTAAGGTAGGGGGTGGATTTGCCGTACCACTATTCCAATTACTTACTGGTTGTAGAAATAAAACTAATTTAATGTTTTATTTATCTTGATGACAAAAGAAAAATTCTGCGTGGAATGCAAAAACCTGTTTTTTCATGATTTTTTTTCTGCTGTAGTTCTATACTATAACTGTACTTTCCAGTGGGGAAAAAAAAATACTTGGGTAGTAAAAAAAAAAAATAAATACAAATAATAATTAAAAAAAAACCCACTAGTTAAAATATATAAAAGACTCTCTCAGGATGAGAAATAGGTGAGTTCAAACAATGTTTCACTTAATTAGCTTACACAGTAAACTAATGTATTAAATATAGCTAAACTCACCACACATCATATTTCTTCAGTACTGTTTTGTATTCCGAGTGATCCTTACAGTTATCATAAAACATTATCATAATAACCGTCAAAGAATATTGACGTTAAAATCCCATCTATTTAGTAATTCTATTTCAGTAACTAACTTTTGGATAGTTTCTTAACAAAAAAAATGGTGTAATTCTAAATTAGATGTGAAGTTCTCATGTGCTCATGTTTTGGAAAACTGCTTTTAATGTAAGTGATTAACAGGCTGAAAAAAAGAATGAATAATTTGATTATCTCACATGTGAGATAAAGATTTACTTAGAGTGATTTTAGTTGTCTAAAAAGTGTGTGTGTCTGGACACCTTTATGAGGAGGAGGAGGAGTCACAGGCACCAGTTGTACTATCTTATGTTTCAGAATATTATGAGCAAGACTAGAACTGATAGGTAAATGTGATACAGACTGCTAGAAAATGGTACTTTAACAAGTAAATTCCCAGTCATTTCTGAGAGTAAAATGAAATGCAAGAAATCTTCTGTAGCTGCTCGGAGCAACTTGTAAAAAAATATCTTGTCCCTTTGTAGGGAAATCACATTTAACTTTTAATTAAGCCTTCTATTTTTACCAGTTCCTGATTTTAACAGGATCTGAATGAGGATGCTGTTCAGTAGTTGAGGAATTTTGTCCTTGACCTATAAAAATAAGCTTATTGTTAGAGCGTTATAAAGATAGTAACATTGGATCACATGCTGGTAATACGAATCAAATTGCTGCTTCTTTCTCTAGGAGTAAGCAGCAGGTAACTGTAGTGCTAAAGTAAATGCCCCGTGTGACCAATCCCTAATTTGTGTGATGAAATTTTGGGAGGGAAATATGGTTATTAAGTAGATACAGTGTTCTTAATTTATATTTATGTGTCGATGTTCATGACATTTGAGTTCAATGAACTTGGAGGGTGGTATTTTCTGTTTATGTGGAACAAATGATAGAACAGTGTGAGGGCAGAATTTGCAACCTTATGTTTTTCACAATGAAGAAATGAGACTGTAACTCTTGGAAATAGTATCTATGCTAGCTTCTGATAATTATTTTCATAATAATAAAGTGCTTTCAGTTGCCTTTGTGAAAACGATCCCTTGATTCTTAAGGCGTGCACCTATGAAATTGCCATTCTGACAATTTCAGTAAAAAGTATTATTGTTGGCAGGGGAAATGGTTGTTGAGTTCACTAGCATGAGACAACTCCAACTCCATTTAAAATCATTTTGAAGCCCCGATGAATATGTCAGCAAGAGTCCCAACTACCTTTACTTCTTTAGGTTGGATATCAGGAAAAACTTCTTTACAGAAGGGGTTGTTAAGCACTGGAATAGGCTCCCCAGTGAGCGCAGGGTGTTTAAACACATTCAGGGAGGGTGACTCAAAAACCGTTTGGATGTGGTGCTTGGGGACATGATTTAGCGGTGGGTTGTTAGAGTTAGGTTAGTGTGGTTAGGTTGCGGTTGGACTTGATGATCTTGAAGGTCTTTTCCAACCTGAGCAATTCTGTGATTCTGTGATTCTTTGTCACATTAGAAAACCATGCAACACATAATTTAGGCATAATTATGAAAAAGAAAATCCTAGGAAAAAATAAAAATTACAGGAAATATGCAGCTAAAACAATAGGAAGAAATTTATTTTTTTATGTACAGAATTCAGACATTGCAGAATTTTGCACATGTATGTGTAAATCAAGTCGTTAGAAAAGAACTCTTTTTTGACTTTTAGGCTACAGAATGGGTGTTTATGATTTTAAAATCTAGATTGCCTATTCAGATGTGAAAGTAGATGTTCATAAATCTTAAAAGCAGATCGGTTTGTTTTTGAGAGACCAGAATTACCTTTACTTACTGGTAAGTTGCTTATGACCCGTTGATAAAGTTGGCAGTCTCTAGCTGAGCACAGTGCTCATGTGTCCCATATTTAGTTTTGCAAAGAACCTAGAGCCAAAATTCCCAATAGAGTCTAAACCGGGTTTTAACCTTGCATGGATCTCGTGTCAGCAGAAGAGAAAATAACACATCTATTTTTAAGTTAGCTGGAATTCTGAAGGCACAAATCACCTGGTATCACTGAGCAGTTTTGGTTGAACGTGTGCCATGGTCACTCTAAAGAAACAGCTTACTAACCTTTACTGCCTCCCCCTGACAGATTTATGATACTGCCTCTTGGAAGGAGCTAACGTGCTCCATTCCTTTAGTTTGGCTTGGAGTGCTCTTCACATCATGTTTTGCGGAATTGAAGAGCAGTTCTATAGCGTGTGCTTTTTTCAAAAAAGGGATTTACAGCTTGGCAAAATCTGTAGCAGAATGAAATGTTTGCTGTTTGATTACCTTACTGTTAGTTATCTCTGAAGGCACGGACTGCTGGAGCACTTCTAAACTTCCTTTCGGTTTAGTTGCTTGACCCTCGCAACTATCACAAGGGCTCACTCAAGTAACCATATTTTCACATAAGCATTTTTTCTAGGGTTGTGGTACTGCTTACCATGCTGGAATAGCAAGAACTTTTTTTAGTTTCAAGGCTGGAAGGAAAGTGATATTGAAGGCTTTCTCTTTTCAGGTACACATCTTTTTAGCCTCAGCGACTTCTTTCGTTTGTCAAAGATTTAGCATCTTTAATCTTTTCGCTCTTAAAGATAGGACAGATACGGACCTTTGAAGCAAATCTCCAACATTGCCCAAAGTTTAGTTGTTTGCAGTTTTTTTTTTTGTTGGTTTGTTTTTTAACTTCTGTTTATCTCTTGAATTAAGTAAAAAAAATAAAATAAGTTCATGTATCAAAATAATGCTCCTAAGGCTTTACTTAAAACTGAGGAAATTAACATGTTCAAATTAAAAAATAAAAAAGCACCGTAGTAAGATTACATCAAGTAAGAAAAGATAGAAAATTTTTGTAACTTGCCTGATGAAGAGCAAAGTCTGTTACCTGTTTCCAGTAGGGTAAGTTAAATCCCTGAACTCAAGAGATCAATTTGCTATATTATTTGAGGCAGTGTATGCTGGTTTTTGTGAAGTACATTCCTAGTTTTTTCTGAAATAAGTAATGTAGTTGAATGATCTAGTCCACACACTTACAAAATTCAGCTTATTTTGAATGGCTGTGGAGCAGGTGACTGATTACAATGAGCCAATTATTGCAGTAGGAACATTTACAGTAGCTATCTTTAAACAGGCTGTTGCTTGTCACTTGCCAGAGAGCCTTTTCTGTGTGGTGTCAACATGGATTCTTCAATGCTTCCTTTATTTACTGTTTAGTAGGAGCTGCTTTGTTCAGAAATTGTATATTTTAAAAGCAAAGAATTTTTTTCTCTGGTCAATGAATAGGAGTTTCTGGAGTATGTGTAGTACTGCTGGCCCACACACTATTAATGTTGTGTGCTTAGGGTGTGTGGGTGAGAGTGCTCTCTATCTACTCAGTGTGTCTACAAATTGTACAATTGTTGTAAGACAACAGTTCTCCGGCATCTTATAAATGTTTCAAGAATGCTTAATGCATTTCTCATTTAAAAAAAAAACAACCTACTTTTACATTATTAGTTCTATTTTGTTAGTCATGTGAAATTTCAAAAGTCATAAATTATTTCATAATATAATTTATTTTGGGTATCCATATAAATGCTTGTTTGAAAACCTTTTCTCAAAACATGCTTATAATTATCTGATGTGTTAGCATTTGAAAGCATGTCTATAGGACTCCAAAATTGTGATAATTACCCATTTCCTGACAACATTAAAAAAAATCCTCTATACTATTTTAGACTAATATATGTTCCGATTCTCTGAATTTTTGTCAAAAATATTATTTTGACTTACGTCTGATCATGTCAAGAGCTGTTTCTTGTTTGTTTGTCTGTTAACCTCTGAGAAATCAGAAAGAAATTGGACTGTATTTCTGTTTATTCTGAAATATTTTTCCACCTCCAGACTCTAGGAAAGACCCCGTCAATACAGAAGTTAACTACAGACCTCATGTTAATATCCCAACAGAATTGCATTTGCAGGTGCCCAGTCCTCAAGTAAAGAGGTAACTGAATACTAGTATTAATTTACCATGTAATACTATAAAAATAGTGAATTCTGTAATGTGATAGAAATGAGTATTAACTATGTGAAAATGACAGCATTAAATCTTTTGACAGACGATGCCCTTGGCATTTACATGATTTGTAGGGTTGAAAGCTCTGCTCCTGGGGAAAAAAAAATGGCTTTAATTTCAGTCTTTAGTAGATTGAACCTCAAATAACTCAGGTAGTTTTAAACCACCTTACTGGTGCAACAACTTCTAGTACTTTTGTTTTTAATTGATATTATATAACAAATAGAGATTTAACACAGTATCCCAATGAAGGTTTGAAAAGCTTGGCAGGAAAGGGAGGAAAATGTTATAGCTGTTTAGAAGCTACGGCTTTATACTGTAGTTGTTTCTGATTGGAACTGCAAATGCTCAGAACCTCCTAAAACTCAAGAATCTAAATGCATGTTTAGCACTCAGAAGTAACGCTTAACATTTGAAAAACTGATGTATCAGACTGAGACACAAAGATGCTTAAAGAAACAGAATTTGTATTTGATATAGTCCAGAATCTCTAAGGAATTTTTTTATTATGGCTATTTAATCATCTGCAGAGGTTTTTGGGGGAGACTGTACATTTCAAATGAAAGAAGCTTGTAGTAAATGAATACAAGTTATAGTTAAACAGGTGTATGTTAAACAGATACCAGGTCTCTAGTCAGTTCAAGGATATCCAGGCAGTGTTACCAGGGTTGTTGTTAAAGGTGCTCGGTCATTTGGCCTTTTACGTTTGTATAGATACTTACATCCTCTTTTTTTGTTTTAGAGCTGAAATGCCTGAGATTAATAGGAAATTTCTCCCATCGTCAACTCTACAGCCAGTTCTTAAAGAGATTGTGAAGTCAGACAGTAGGAACAAGGCCAATGAACAGAATTCTTCAGAGTGGCTTAATCCAGACAGATTTGAGACAATGAATGTGTCAGCATATTGTGCTGATCGTGTATCCCACCCTTACCCAGAAAACAACTGTGGAAGGAAGCCCATCAACAATGACTTTCACCCTTCTTCCCAACTGCAGCCTCATCATGCAAGAACATTTGGTCCCAAAGTGGGGTTTTCACCTTTCGTGCCACAGAATCCCTCAGAAAGGCCTGCTGTGCTGTCTCCTCCCTGTGACAATGCCGGACACCAGCTCCGACGAGTGGATGCTCTTTGGATGCCAGAAGCAGTTTACCAGAATCTTCCTCCCCCTTTACCTCCAAAGAAATATGCTCTGAATATTTTGCCAGGATCAGAAACTAACTCAGTAGCTGATATAAAATCAACAGAAGCGTTGCAGAATAATTCATTAAGACAAACAGGTACACCTTTTAAGTCTGCATCAGAAGCAAATGTATTTACAACCGAACAAAGGCTTAAAGAGTCATTTCAAGGGAATGAGTTGTTTGTTCATAAACCAGATTCTCCACCTAGCTTACCAGTTAATGACTTTTGGTTGATGTCTGAGAACTTTTTAAAGAAAGGATCTCGCCATACAGGACCAAGTGCTGGCTATGTGGATGGAAACGATAGTGTATCCCTAACAACTTATTTTTCAGTAGACAGTTGTATGACTGACACATACAGAATGAAATATCATCAGAGACCCAAGCTGTATTTTGCAGATAGTGGCAGCTTTCACAAAGAAAAGCATCTCACACCAACTGGAGTAGAACTGAATCCTACGTACCATACTACTCTTGAGCCCAGACATCCCACATCCGAGCAAAGATACAAAGCAAACGTAGAAGGCATACACTGCAGTAGATAGATTAAAAATACGTCTGGATCTGACTGTTGCATTTCATGTAGTCTGCGAATGGGCACAGGACTTGAATCTGTGTGTGGTAGGTTGGTACCCAGTCGGCTGTATTTTGCTTAGGAGTTTAAATGAATATGCAGATGTAGGTGAACAGAGGAGAAGAGGTGCTAAACTTCTGGTTCTTTGATTTATTACTCCTAGTTGCCTTAATGCTTACCTCTGTTACTTGGCTCGTCTTCTACAATTTATGTTAAAAAGGGTCCCTTTAATTGTATGCATCTTACAAAAGTGGGATCAACTAGATGTTACTAATTGGTTTTTTTTTTAAGACTTAAATAGCTGCAGTATAAGAAGTGTTCCTTCAGACTTCAGTCACTACATACTTAGACTAACAAAAGGAATAATTAATTACCAGTAAATATTACACAGCGAGTATAACAGCAGTATTTTCCCTGATAGGTAGCAGGAGGTTGTTTTTTTGACTGATGTCGCTGAGAGTCTGTGCTTTCACAAACCTTTAAGTGTCTTTAATACAAGTTTATCCAGAGATTTTCTAACTTGTTATTTAAAAGCCTTAATAATAATTCTTTAAAACTGTTTTTTTTGCAAGTGTTAGGTAAGATTTTATTTTTAAGGGAATTCAAGTAGAATCGTAAAATCATACAATCATTAGAGTTGTAAGGGACCCCTAAAAGTCATGATTCAACTCCCCTACAATGACAAGGGAAACCTACAGCTACATCAGGTTGCTCAGAGCCCCGTCCAGCCAGACCTTGAATGTTACCAAGAATGGGGCATTTACCACATCTCTGGGCAGCATGTTCCAATACTTCACTACCCTTATCATAAAGAAAAAAAAAAAGCACTTACATTTAATCTCAATTTCCTCTCTTTCTGGTTTTTGAAACCATTTCACACAGACCGTGCTAAACAGTCTGTTCCCTTCTTATAAGCGCTCCATATAGCTTCCAGAGGGCCCTTCCAACCTCAGTCAGTCTGTGGGTCTGTGGATTCTGTGCTTTCTGCCAATGCTCCCTGGTTGTGCATCGGTTGTGTACTCAGCACCATATGCCCATGTTCCTCCACAGAGTTCTGCACAGACACTCATGGGCAGAGGATTTGTTCATAGAATCAATTTATTGACTGTGTGCACAGGGGCTCCTGGAAGTAATCAAATCTCTCTAAGATTGTTAGTGATCACTGCTTGCATGTTAACAACTCTTTGTTGCAAGCCTCCACGCAACATCGTCTTCAGCTGTATGAAGTCAGGTTCCCAAAAATGTGGTTTGGCAGCAGAGAAAATGTGTGGGAGCAGTACCCACTGTCTGTTGAGTAGTGTCTGCTGCTTGTCTAGTACACTCAGTCCTGGGGCACTACCCTCCAGGAGGTGCTGGGACAGGTAGGTTCTCCACCTTGCCTTTAGCAAGCACATCAAGGCACATTAGTGGTGCCTCTTGCTGGGTCCCTGCACAACCACAGCTGAGAGGGGTAATGTCAGGTCCTGTGCGAAATGGCCACCCAGGCTGTGCCAGTTCATGGGATGGGAAGGCAGGGTGAAAATTTATGGCTACAGCACTGCTGTCATCACTGGCTTCTCTGCTGGGGAGACTGTCCCAATGCTTCTCTTTGCAGCAGGCTGCAGCACAGGGCCTTCCCTCTCCTTTCTTTCTCTGCATCCTGCCTGCCCTCTTCTTCCTTCTTGTAGCAGGTCATCATCTGCCACCAGCTGTGAGTCCCATCTGTGCAGTTTTGTGTGAGAAGACCACTTTCTGTGCCAGTGGAGACCTCTTCCAGGGTCAGCCTTCTTGTAAGTTGATCTCACAGCTCCTTGAATTTAAGCAGCGCCTGGGTGTGGGTGGCTAGCTGGAAGATGTTGAGCAGGTCAGCTGTTCAGAAGGCTGGGACAAGACCCACATCCTCAGGAACCCTGTCGTAGCATAAGAGGATGCAGTTGAGGCTTTTCTAGGCAGCAGCAGAGGTGCTGCAGTAGATCGTTCTGCTACAGGGGCAATCCCTCTGGTATCAGGCTTGATGAGGCTGTGGTTGTCAGGTGGAGAACTACAACCAGCTTGAGGGGGAAAAGCTTGTGCCCACCAGCAGACAGGTGCAAGACTGCAGACAGTTGGAGGTGGAAGCTGTGGTGCTGGGCACGCCTGGCTGTCTGCCCAACCAACTGCATTGCTGCCCCAGCGCAGTTTTCTGGCTATGCTGTGCTGCTGCTGAAGCTGGCATTAGCCTGCTTGATGCTCAGGAAGGTGTCTGAGTCATCAGGCTGTACCCTAAACATCATTTCAATGGAGAAGGTGTTCATGGAGGTAGTGGTGAGCTCAGTCTTGAAGGAGTTGTGACAGGGCAGCGCAGTCAGGCAGCAACTCAGCATGCAACTGAGGCAGATGCCTCCAATCTGCTTTCATGCGGTTCTGGAACTAGTGGGTGGTTTTCTCCACATGCAAGTAGGAGCCCTCACAGGAGATGTCTAAGAGGCTGGGCTCCTGCTTCCCTCTCAGCTTGTTTTGAGCATGGTGGAGAAAACACAGCACGTCCCTCAGCAGCTGCTCCCTCGTGTAGGTGCACTCCAGCTCCAGGTGTAGGCAGGACTTCCTTGCTGACATCTCCTCCACAGTGGAAGATGTACCTGGAGGGAGGCCTCAGAGGTGCGAGCAGGTGGTAGAAAATATTTTCTTCACGGGCACTCTGTCCTGTGTAGACACAGGCCACCCTGATGTCCTGCTGCAGCCGGAGCGTGAAGCTGTGGCAGAAGCATCTTTGGCAGGCCCAAAGATAATCATCCACCAGCTCCTCCACTATTTGGCACTTGTCTGCCATGTACAGTACTGGACACTGTGTGCTCTTGGCTGAAACTCTGCCCATGTTGCTTGTCTCATTGGAGTCGTCTGCCTCTTTGTCCTTCTTGTCCTCCTCCTTCCTTGGGGAACTGTCCTGCTTCCTGCTGCTATCCAGCTTATGTCTCCTTTTCCCGAGGCACCGACAGAGCACAGAGAGCCCAGCAAAGGCCCAGAGCTGCGTGTGCTGCAAGGCAGCAATGAGCAGGGCTTTCTTGGCCGCCCTGCTCTGATCCTGGCTCCCCTGCTCCGTACTGTGCAACAGCAGTGCCAGGTAAACTCTAGTAATACTATCCTATTAATATACCTGCTCTGTACACATTCTTAAACTTGCTTGTCTCATTTGTTCCCCCATAAGCGATATACTTAGTAAAATTCAATTACGTAAGCTACAAACTGATATAGCAAAAGTGATGCTAATTTTAAAATACAGAGTTACTATACAACTATTAAATACCTATTTTTATAAGGTTTCAGAATTAGGGAATCAAAGAATAGCCCAGGTTGGAAGGGGTTCTCAGAAGATAACCAAGTCCAACTTTTTTGGGGGAAAAGGAAGCTTCGATAAGATTATCTAGCGCTCTGTTCAGCTGCATCTTGAAAACCTATTCAAGATGAGATTGGGCAGGGTGCTAGGTAACAATGTCCCTAGAGAAGTTGTTGCTATTTATTGAACTTCCTATCCTTTCAGCTTGATGTTTTGGGCAACGTTTAGTGGGGATTATACATGATTTCACTGACAAATCTTGACCTCTTAGAAACAATTCCACAAATAGTTAAGTACTGTCATAGCAATTAAGTGTGAATGACCCTGCAGCTGTTCAGACTGGGGTAGCATAAAAAAAAGTTTTTTCCTCTGCTCTAGAACTCTGCCCTACTGTTTTGGCAGGTTTAGCATTTACTGTGTCTTTCACTCATCTGACTTAATTCAGTAACAGAAGCAGAATTTTAGTTTATCTTTTGTTTGGTTATACATTAAGTCAGTGCACAGAAGTATCCAATGCACAGGTGGGAGGTGGGGAAAAAGCAGAGTGAAGAGGATTTTACCCTCATGGCAGTCCTGAGTGTTTGAAATGACCCCCTCTGTGTTGCGGTGTCAGAAGCATAGGCTTAGAGTTCTGTTTCAGTCTATTCTAAGTAACATAGAACTTAAAATTAATCTGGAAAGGCTGAATTTTGTAATTATTTCTGTTAGTGTTATCTTAAAATTGGGGTGGTGCTGACTATATTTAAACGTAAATGCCTTTTAGTTAGGAAAATGTTGCAAGCAGGTTAAATATGCATGGAAAACACTCTTGCTTATGCTTGCACCGTTAGTCAGAAAGGCTTTTTTATGTTTGTATACCTTATGTGAGTTTTAGTGCTTCTTCAACAATAAACAAAGTTATACGTTTGGTTATTCTTCATGATCAGTATTTTAAACTACTTATAATTTGTAGTGAAACTGGAATACAACATATGCAACAAACCAGGTATCTTAGATGAACCTTATTTTTACCTTCTTCATGAGAATTTGTTATAGCACTTGAGAAATGAATTCTGGAGTTTGTAGTGCAAATAATTATGCATATTTAGGAACGGTTGGTGGTAAACTTAAAAGTATCTTTTTGTAAACAAACTGGAGAAAAAGCTTGAGCGTGAAAAATCTTTGAAGATTCGTGGTTGTCTTATTTTTGAAAGAGATTTCAAAACTTGTAAATTTTTTTCTAATGTTCCTACAGCAATGTTACGTGCTATACATAGTCATTTAAGTAAAGCTGTCTTCTAATACTTGTGTAAAAAAAAAAAGTATGAAATTTGTAAATATTGTATAATTTGTAAAATGTTTGCAGAAATTGTATTTGAAATGACAGTATTTTTATGTATAAATAGCACAGCAACAACTGTGAATGATGTTATAACAGTTATTTTTAAACACGCGTAGCAATGTTGATACTTACGTACAATGAGCAATATGAATGCCTGTTACCGATGCCAATGAGTTTGGTTTCCAGTGAGCACAACTGGTAAAACTTATTTTTGAAGTAGATGCAGTTAATGTAGATGTACTTCTGTCTCCTTGCTTTGCTTGAAACAATCTTACCAGACAACTTTTTACGTGACCCATGTTTACCAGGTATTTAATTATAACAGTAAACAGACAGCTAATGAAGGCACCTTTGTTTTTATATTTGACTCTGCACTCCATGTATGTATGTAATATTTGCTAACAAATAAGCGGTAACTTGTTTTGACTTACCTAGGGTGCCTATTTATTTTTTTATAAATGTCCCCTTCTGGCTATAGATTTGTATAAGAGCCTAGACATATTTTTAACAGTAAATACGTTAATAAGTCTTGTAATATATTTTTCAGTCTTTAGAATTATTTTCTTGCAAAGTTCTGCTTGTTCAAATTATCAGATAAAAATATAAAATATCTTTGTCTGTATTCTTTTTGTATGCTGCGCTTTCCTTAAAAACCACAACAACTAAACCTACAGCAATAAAACCACACTCTGGCTTTCCAGAACCACACTTTTAAACAATGATAGCTAACAATAATGTTTGAAAGCTTTGGAGAGATAGTGGTTCCACGATCGTATTTAAACAATAAAATTCATCATCTGAAGTACTGGTTATAAAGTTAGCCTTCTATTATTTATGAAATGCGTAGATCAGTTTTAACACCGTAATTCCACAGACTTGGTGACAGCTGCTTGCTTAGTTATACTTACTCTTTCTTGCATTACCAGCTTTGCTGTGTTAGGTATAAGTGAAGTTTGTCCTGATGCATATATTCAGGTATTGCAGCTATTCAAGCTGTGAAATAGCTTGAGCTCAAACAATCACAATCCTGTGCTTTGATAGCTTTAAGTTTTCTGTTAAACCTTCTATGTCAGATGTAACTAAAAAAAACTAAGTCGCTGCAGCTTGGCTTGAACTTTCTCAATCTAATGGCACATCTGTCAAAACTGTCAAGATTTATTCTCAACAGTCTTCCTTAGAAAGGAGAAATGGAACAGCGTTAGTGTTTCCCTAGTAGCTTGTTCCTTTGTGATTTTACTGTGAAATCTTTTGGGAGGGGAAAAAAAAAGTGAACCTATCTCTTTAATAGGTTCAGTTCAGCTGGAGAAAAATAAAAAGGAAGCCATTTTCCTATTTGTGAGAATGCAATCACTGTTCATCTTTTTTTTTTTTCTGAGTCAGAAACTTTTAAAGTACTGATTTTCATATGTCATAAATACCAGCAGGTAAAGGTAACTCAGTTCTTAAAGCATTAACCCTATTTCTGAATACACAAGTTGAACGTATAATGAAAACCACCATCAGTGAAAAATTGCTTACGAATGAAAGAAAAAACTAGCACACCTACTTACTTCTGTGTCCTAAATACTGTATTAAATGAAAATAAGCTGCTGTCAGGAAAAGTGTGTCAGGGGACCCTGGAACAACCGAGCTCAGAAATCCCATTACACTTTGTATTTCTGAAAAAAGAAATTGTACTTCTCAGAATTAAGATTGTTAACAAGGTGAAAATAAAGAATACAGATGCTGAACTGCCTTCATCCACGGATAGTCTTCCCAAAAACTTGATTGATCCAGCAAGTGGAGCATGCAAGATGTTCACTGATGCAGTGCTGTTTTTGAAAGCCTCATTATAGCCAGAGTCTTAAAAAATTTTGATGGGAGCGTGCAGAATTTAGAAGCTGTTACTCCCTATATGCAGTCACTGGTGAAAGGCAGATGGAAGTGGGTATGTGTAACCTGTCAATTGCCTAAGAAAGCTCTTGTAAGCTCCTTCCTTCACTGCTCATAGCAAGGAAATGAGAACTTTTATTACCTAAATCAGCAGGGGAGGGCAGCAGCTACTGGTATGTACTGGCACAGTACCTGCTGAAGCAAGAATCTTGCATGCACTCTAGTACAGAGAGAGGTAAAACAAAAAAAAAAAGCATAGCACTGAACCATCACGATCCACTCCTTGAAAGCAAGACAAATGGGGTAGTTTTTTCATCTTCTGAGCAAGTAAGTCTGAGTAACAATTTCAGTCTGAAGCTGCTGGATTTTATTCTCACTCTATTACTTGTCCTTTTGGTTGATTTTATTCAAACAATGCATATTTTCATTTACACTCAAGTCTTCAAGCAAATTACAAAAGCACAGTCAAGCTGTCTCCTATCCTGAAAGGCACAATTTAGAACATGGAAAGACAAGATACAGGCACAATCCTAAAGACAATACTCATAATACAGCCGGGGGCCTCTTGCATTTCCATGAATGGGAAGTCTTGTTCTCTTCTTGTCTATGCTGTGCAAAAACGCTGCTCCTCCAAATGGTCCTGCTTGTTTTCATAAGGTGCATCCAGTGATTCCTGATCCAGGTGGCTCTGTGGAGACCAAAAAAGTCTGGTTACTTTCAGAGCTACACAGCCTTTGGAAGATGCAGCAAGCACGAAAGAAACATCCGGTGTACTGCCCGACCTACAAACTGACAGCGCAGCTTTTTTGATGAAGGAAGCCAAGCTGCTAATTGTTTGGAATTAGGTCTGCGTTTACCGGCCTTAACCCGTGAATCCCGGTATCTGTTTCAGGGCTCATTAACCTGAAACCTTCGTGCCGCTGCGGATCGTCTCGTGTGGCAGCAGCAGCCCGCAGACTCCGGCCGCGTGAGGGCGGTCAGGCCGGAGATGATGGACCCAACTGCGAGACGTTCGTTTCACAGCGAGCAGAACACGGCACTTAGCTGAGGCGGCCGCAGGGGCCCCCGCTCCGCCACCCCCGCTCCCGTGAGGCGGGCACGCCTCGCCCCGCTCCGGCCTCGCCCCGACTGACCTGGGCCCGGCGCATCAGGGCAGCAGGTAGATGAACACAAAGAGCGCCACATCGAAGAGGAGGAAGAGCCACAGGTCCAGCCAGTAGGACTGCCCCGACAGAGCCAGCGGCCGCCCTTCGTCCGCCGCGCTTCGCTCCTGGTGCTGCGGCCGCCGCCGCCGCGCCTCCGACTCCATCTCCTCAGCCCCGAGCCGCCACTACGAGAGGCGCGGCGCGGCACGCTCCGCGCAGGCGCTCTTCCCGCTTCCGTGTGGGCAGCCAATGGGAGCGGAGCGCACGTACCGCCGCCACGCCTCGCGCGGGCACCGCCCTTGGCGCGTGACGCGCTGCCCGCCCCGCTGCTGGCGGGAGCTTGGCGGCCGGTGCGGGCTGAGAGATGCCCTGGGGTGTTGGTTGTAACGTTCCCTGCTGCCGCGCTGTACAGCTCTGCACTGGGCAGCGGCCGAGTTACTGTAGCCGGACGCGGCTTTTCTGCCGTGAGGGGTGCGGTACCCTCCTCTCCTTCAGGTAGCCTCGCTGCTGTGGAGCTGGTGGGGACCCCGGCTCAGTGTGGTAAAGATAACGCCGACAGGAAAGTCCCCCTTCTCCTGCTGCTGCTGGAAGTAATGCTTTGAGAGCCCGAGTCGGAGGCGGTAGCGTTCCTGCACTACTCCGTGGGCGCTGCTGCTCGCGGCTCCCTGGCCAGGTGAGGTGAGGTGTGTGGAAAACAGAGGTCAGCCCCTGCCCGTCACGTTGGCCTTGCTTGTTAAACCACGCCGAGACTTGTGTGGAAGTATACGTGAGTTCCTGCTGTGCTTTCCTGGAGAAAGCTAAAAGGTCAGCTCAGAAATCCTGGTGTGAAGATAGGTGGGGAAACGGGAAGCTGTTAAGAGAGACAGACTTATCCTTGAAAGCCAGCCCTGCTCCCTAAGCACAGAGGGATTTGCGTGGGCACGTTACGCTGTGTGAGGAGCTCCCAAGGCACGCAGCTGCACTGAGAGCACCACGCTGTGACCTGCCGACTTGCTCAGCGTTGGAAGGGGTGCACGTAGTTCTGCAGTGTAGAAGGGTGACCAAGCATTTAGGAGTATGCTAAACAAGATCATCACATTGTAGTTATTAGCCTTTTTTAGCCTTGCGCTAAGAGGAAAAGCAATGCGACCTGCAGAATGCAGTTGGTGATCCTATCTTGGCTGCTAGACCGAGTGCTTTCAAGTCTTTTTCTTATTTTTCAGGTACAGCTGCTGATCGCATCTGTCTGAAGTATTTGGAGTTGTTGAATACTTATTAGTCTGTATCGTCAGGATGGTTCTCCCTCTGTTCTTATTGTGGCCTTGTGTGCAATCCAGTATTATTAAAATAATTTCTCAAATGCTTGACAGAAAAAAAATCCAGTAATTATACTTTTTTTTGTATATTTGCTTTCCAGTCTTACGTCTCTTACAATCAATATTGGGCAAGCGTGGGAAATCCCAATTTATAGAGAAATGCGTTGCGTCAGTCCCAAGTAGAATCCTGTTTGCGCCATGAGAGCATTGTGCCAGCAGAGGGCGCCATGAGACCCTGAAGGCCTCAACAGCGTCGGCCTGAGGGGCTTCAGCTATAGGAATAACTGAAGGATGAAAGGTTTTGTATTAGTTCTTTTACTCCCAGCGAAAAGACAGTCAAGGAGAAGGGAATAAACTTAGCGAAGTACTTAAAAAGAAAAATCCATTAAAATCAAAGTGTAACTGTGCCCATTAAGAAATGGGAAAAAGCTCAGGGCAGAGTGCTGACCCTCAAGTGGCATTAGGAAATAGCGCAGCTCCAGCGGGTTGAGGCTGGGTTGAACTCAGTAGCTACAGACTAAGCAGCATGAGCAGAATGCGGTGCTTGTTTGTTACCCATCAGAAGCACAGCATGTGAAGTCAGCTTAGTCTGAAATCATTATTTATCTAGTTAAGACTCCTTGAATATTATCATTCATGTCCTGAAAGAAAAGTCACTCAGAGCTGCTGGTACTCTTCTTGACAAAATGATTTTGACCCCCAGTAAACTGGGACAGCTCAAAGTCTGTATGTTTTTAAAGCGTGGGCATACTTTTTAAACCAAACCTATTAAATTACCGTGTGAGATACCTCTATCTCATCAGTAAGCGCTTGATATAACTTCTGTTGATGTCAGCAAGGTATCAGAGATATCATTTAAAACCTCAAAGTGAGCTGTATTATCAGAGTGTATTTCTAATTTATTGTATATTTCTATTTACATATAACAGTTTTTGAAGGTTCTCAGGGTTCTCTTAAGGAATGGTAAAACTTACTATACAGTATACAAAGAAACCGTTTGTCAGTACAAATATAAGGAAGCTACGTTGCCATTCAAGAACCAGTGCAAAAAATATTGAAGTTGTGATTATAGAAAATAGTTTTGGTAGCCTTTTACGGTATGTTACTCAGGTAGGACTTCCTACAAGTAACATTTTACTCTTTGCTTCAAATTGTAACTGGATTTTTTTTTTTTATTCAAGGTAGAACACTAAATGCAAACTTGTGTTTTCGTTAGGGCTGAATAATCACAATTTAAGAGGTGCTGTGAGGATATTAAAAAGAAACAAGCAGTATATGTAGAAAAATTCTTTTTTTTTTAATAGGATTTTGATTCCAGTGCTGTTCTGGGTAAAGCATTTACTCCTTTTTGAAGATTCTCTTGGCTTCAACTCCTTCATACACATAGGTCTGTTCAGAAATTAAGAAGAAAAATCAGTGACTGCTATTACAAAATGTCATTTCACAGGTGTTGTGGTGAAAGGTGGTTTAATTAATTGTGGCAGGTGGCCATGTGGGGGCCTAAAAACCCTTGGAAGGGCTCTGAGGAAAGGAACAGAAGGAAAGCAGCCTGTTGTCAATAGGGTTAAATTCCCCATGCAAACATTGTAACCACCAGTGGACAGTTTTTGGAGTTTTCAAAACAAACAAACAAAAAAACCCCAGTGTTGAAAAGCCATATTCCCAAGTGTCACCTGTGTGCCTGCTTTCATTAGAAACGTGAGAAAGAGTTGACTTGTAGTGTTCTGATATCTCAGATCTCACACCTGCCTGTGGGAGGGTTATTTATTTCAGAAGTTTCTGACCAGCTGGTCAGAGAGCTATGAGGGATATCCCTTTTGACTCCAGCTTCCTGCTCTGTGTCAGCTGCTGAGCATGTTATCCTCTACAAAACTCCTGTAGTATGTCTTTAGAAGGAAAAAAAGGCCTTTAGGCAGAATGTGTCTAGTACGTATGTAGCTTCTACATACAGCTTGTATTCACAGACTTCAGAATATGTTGATAAGATACAGTTTACGCGGATAGGAAAATATAAAAATCACACATTGCCAGTTTTATTTAAAGTTCTAAATTTTGATACATTTACTAGGCTTGAGAATTTTACCTGAAGTTAAGTGAGGCTATTTGGTTTTAGAAAAATATTTTTGACTTTCAAAATAGCTCTGCGAATGTTTTCAATTCATTATATGCTTAAATTGCTTATAAGCGATGGCTTAACTCACCTGAATGAGTTCACTGCCTACGATTTCTCTGTACGCTGTGAGTACTTTTCCATTATCTTTTCTAGTAAACGTTCCTACAAGTTTATTTCCTTCCAGGTTCCAAGAACCCTATGATGGGGAAAAAAACAACAACCCACAAATGTTTTGCAATAAATGTGACACTGATTTGATTTAAAGACTGAAGGAGTGCTTTAAGATGAGATTAAAACAATGTAATAATGTTTTTTATGACACAGTTGGAAAGGCTGTAGAAAATGAATATTAAAAAAATCTAGCTTCTTTAATTGCCCATTTGTCAGGCTCCGGTGATCTCACTTTTTCTCTGTTGATATGGTTGATTTCTTACAGATACCTGCACTACACTCTAGATGGTGTACTTGAGTATTAGAAGTTGTAAAGTTGCAATTGCCTGGATTTCAGCATGTGAAAATTGCTGGATAGTCTGCTTTTTGGGCACTGTATGGATCCCTGAGCTTCCTGTCACCATGCTGAACCATTAACAGTTAAGGCTGCCTTGTGGTTTTATATAAAAGGTGCAAGCATTCCTGGACGGTCAGACCTTAAAAGCCAAATTTAAGCTAGAAGCTAGGAAGACAGATCATTAATCCTGAAACTGTACGTTGTAAAGTTATTACTATACAATGAATATATAATCATATAAAAAGTCTCTTACTGAAAGTTCAGTCCCATCAGCCAGACTGTATTCAAAGCTGACTCCCAGAGTGAATTCAATGTCAATGTTTCGGAAGTTGCTTGATTCTTTGACAAGAAATTTATTTCCATCTTGTTGAATAGTGAGTTTCAGATTATCGTGGGCTCCTAACTTTCTTTTCATCATGTTAACACCTAAAAAAAATCAATTAACATTGATCAGAGAAAAAGAAAATAGAGCATCATATTTGCATTTTTATTGTGACTTTTCTGTAGTTGAGAGAGCTTAGCCCAAAGTTCTGACTCGGTGTCTCATTCTTCTCTGCTTTTCATTGAGGCGGTGTTCAGCAGTACGCATATAATACAAACCACTATCCAACTAGGATGGTTACGTTTATATCCATATTACAGGCGGTTTGTACAAGCTTAAAGTAAGCATTAACATGGTAAAATGACTCAAATCGTGTGCGTTCTGTAAAACTGGAGACCAGTGATTTCCTTCCTGTGTAATTTTTCAAACAGTCTTATCAAAGTAATATTCCTTATATATAATTCTATTTAAAGTTTACCATTCAAATTCTCTGGGCCTTTTCCACAAATGTAGATGTAGAGATTCTGCTGAAATACCTCTACTGGAATTAGCTGAGTGCATAAGAGTAACACAATGCAAGTAAAATCAGAATGTTTTTCTACCCAGTACTCCCCTCTATAGAATCTTCTGAAAACAAATGCAGGGCATCGTGCAAGGGCAAAGTAGCAAACAACAAAAGACAGGTTAGCCAGATGCTAGTTCATGAACAGCTTAAGTTTGTGTTCCACCATAGTGGTATCCTGCTTTCAGAAGGCATTCAAAAAGTAAGGCTTACCCATCGCTTCCATGAATTTTTCATAGTTTTCATTTTTCTCTATTTTCCAAGTACCGTTAAATGCCATCTTTCTGTCTGTAGGCAGACTTCTGGTAAGTAGCAGAGCTTTGCAGAGAGAATTTATGAACTGGCTTATCAGGAAAGCCATTTACCTGATGATGTGGCTGGCTAAAGCTCAACAGTGGCATTGATCTTGTCAAGGAGGGGGTTACTGTAGTTTAACTAAGTTTTCCAGTTGTAAGCACACTGTTTGCTGAATCTCTCCCTCCCTCATTGCCCCATATGATGATAGTATCTTTATTACTCTTCTTTATAAACAGACACTAACCCATTCATTCTGTTCATCCTGTTTGAGTTGTAGTAAAAAACTGGCTATCTAGTGAAAGTAATAATTAGACTAAGAAAATGTACTGACATTTTACTTCTCTGTTGTATAGGACTTGATGCTGGTGGGAGAGTCTTTATACAACTGGAGATATATGTACCCAACAAACCACAAATCTCCGCTTTGCCTTTGGTGAAAATCAGAACAGACAAATACTCTACATAATACTCAGAATACATAATAAGCATGAGGTGAAGGATTCCCTGAATGTCCACGGGTAGTTTGAGAAACTCGCTTCAGTTTCGGACACAATTCGCTACGTTCTAGTCTAGTGCTGAGCTATGGAAATGGCGATGATGTGTATTCATGTCCTCACTCTTTAATAGGTAGTTTAAATTGAGGGCACTTTCTACATATTCTCTATATTATAGGACATTCAGCGAATGCTCTGTTCCTATCCATTCCTACAACAGGTCATGTGCCGCTAAGTGAATTTTACCCAGTGTGGTTGATTTCCGTAGATCTCTGACTGTTGAAGGATAGTGCAGAAAATGAGCACACTCTGACTTAGCTCCTTCTTCCCCACAGATAGCACTATTTGAAACTGAGCAAGTTTGCTAGTATGAAATCTGTTTGTACCAAATTCAGGATGATAGTTAGTCTGTTCCTATGGATGGCACTAGATCTGCTGTCTGTTAGCTTCAAAACGTAAACGTAAATCCTAAATGCTGAAATGAATTTTGCTCATCACACAGATATCAGGGTTGTGCTCTAACTAATGAATTTTACCAGTCTGGTGTTATCATAATCTTTTTCTTCCAGACTGCAGCAAAGGGTTTTACTGAAATGTAACTGTAAATTCAGAACTTTGCTAGCGATACCAAAATGGTGTGGCTTTCCCTTCCACTCAGGTTCATTTTGACATCAGTGCTAATCTGGCTAACAGAATGCAGAGGGAAAGTAACTCATCAGCTACTCCTCACCTTTTGATTGTACAGAAGTTAAGAAAAAAGGAAAAGAAAACAACGTAGATTCTTATTATTGCAAATGATGTTTAGAAAGTTGCTGTAGTTGCACCCAAAACAGGCTGCTACTGACCGTGCACCAGAATTAATTTGTTTCCTCGACCTTTTGGTCTTCCAGAAGATCAAATGTGGTGCGAACTAGTCTGTTTAGTTGCAAACACCTCCTGTTCCAGCTATAGCTATTCCACTTTAAGAAGTTTATCCCAGCAGAGGTTATCTCCGATCTGCTAACAGAGCTCTTTTTATGACTATTTCATAATCCATTTTATTTGAAGTGAGCCATCTCCTCTTACACAGCAGATGTTTTGAACTTGGGGATTTTGCTTAAACTGTGTGAGAACAGGAACCCTGAGCCTTTTCTGCATGGGAAGCTTCATCCCCAAGAGGCAAGGATTGGGATTGTGGGCACATCCTCTTCAGGCTGCGGTTTATCCTCTCATCTTCCTCTGTTCCTACTACTGTAGTAGTTCCCCTGCCTTGAAGACACAGCCTTCCACCTTAGAAATGCTGTTTTTTTTGTCTAAGGCTAGGAAGTAGCAGAGTTCTTCCTGTACTAGCTACCTGTTCTTGCCTTATAATCCTGTCTTTAGGCCTGCCATATAGAAGGCTTGTGGACTGTTTATTTGGAGTTGAAAATGTAAGGGATTACCTCATAATGTAACAATAGCATTTAGGGCTAATTGTTACAGTTTTTGAATGCAGGTTCTTCCCACATGCTCAGGTTTATTTCTTTCTCTTTTTTTAAATCACACTGACTTAAATAAAAGTTTTAAAATAAAATTTGCAAAGTTGTAGGCGTAATTTTGGTAGGAAAATAAAATCTTGCCCCTATAAAAGTATTATAATTTGAGAATTAGCATTTTATATGAAGGAGAAATTTAAAATAGTATATCTGACTGTGAGCTGGAGCATTGCTAGGTATGGGCAAGACATTTGACTTATGGGGATATACACCTGCCAGCCCTGTGGTTGAAACTGGATAAAAATCAGCTAGTTATAAGGCAGAAGATGAGCAGTTGTATTAGTATGGAGCTGGGCACAAACTAGGTGCCTCAGAAAGTGTCACAGCCCATGCCCAGTGCTGTGCTAATCATGGATACCCAGCTCACTGTTCAGCCAGCTCAGAAAACAGGCAAAATGAATGTGTGTTTCTTAGTCAGATTATCTCTTCTATTGTATTGTGTTGTCTCTTGACCTTTGTAATTATCATTATCTATGTCATATATGCAGTATATAGATATAAACAAAAGTATGATGTTAGGTGATCATCAGATTTACTGTTAAAAATATTATCTTTTATAGTCTTTGCAGAAGTGTTCTTTCTGTCAGTGGTGTAGTGTAACTTTTGAACCACTTGTTCACTTGAAAAGTTGACTCGAATCCAGTAGAAACCCGAGGCCGTGCACCAGTTCAAATACATGTAGAAGAATATGGATATGTAGTTCATGCATCTGTATAATGTACAGTATTTTTATATGAAAAGATTGAACTACCTGTTCGGATATTTGTTTATTTTTATTGATCGATACCTTGAAAATAATTTATTTGAATAATGGCAACATCTTCCATATTCACAGTGTTTCGGGACTATTTGAACTCTTAACAAATGGAAAATTACACTTTATTTGGGCATTTCAAGGGATTCTTCTAATTCTTAGGCGGATTTGACTTTCTCTCCAAGAAGTTGCTGATTCATTACATTTAAGGAACTCTGAAACGTTTGAAGTAGGCTTTTATATATTTAAAGAAAATTAGTGTCGGTGATTTCACTCCTCATTATGGTCATTTGAGGCTATCTTTTTAAGCTCTGAAAACAAAATCCATGGTTTAAGAAAGAATTTCTACATCAATCTTTATTCAGTAGTTCTGAACCTTTACAAAGAGGGAGGGGTCTTGTGGAGTGAGTCCTAAACTAACAGGAGTTTCTCTCAGATGTGCTTTTCCTGTCAGTCATCTCACTGTTTGCCTCTCCCCACTTGTGATTCCTTGGGCTCCCTCGGCAGGCTAAGCAGCCAGCTCCAAACCTTTTCACCATGGGAATAGCAAGTAGCTGGCTCCTCGATTTCCTGTTGCAGGCTGTTGTTCCCTCTCTGTCTCAATTTCCCATCCCTAGCAGTTCTTTTCATTGAGTATGAATCCTTAGGATTCTTTTCCGATCAGCCCCCGAGCTCTGTCAGTTAAGCAAGAATCTCCACAATGGCTGGTATTTATGAGTTACGTGGTGTCTCCACATTGGTATAAAACTGACAGCATAAAGAGCTGTTCTTCCCCGAGGTCGGATGGAATGTCAGTGGCAGAACAAGCAGCTGCATTTTTAATCTCCCATAATTTACAAGTCAATTAGGACTATGAACATACTAAAATATGACTTCAGATTTATTACATGTAAAAAGAATGATGTTACATACACTTTATTCAGAATTCCTTTGACTTCTGTAAGATTTTTTTTCTTCTTCTTTTATAACTAATTTCTGGGGGAGGTATTTTTATGTTGAAATATCCCACAACCTTTTTCCTTCTTCTGCCTAGCTTGTGCAGATTTCAAACCTACAATTTTTGCTTAGATGCTGCATTAAAACATCTGTGAAGTATTGCTGGTTGCATGAAAACCTTGAAAGCTAAGGGAGTGGATTCTTGGCTTTGTGGCTTTCTTCAGCTTGCTAGCTATAGGACGCTAGAAAAAGACAAACATAACTTTGAAGTTTGATCTTTAAATGGAGTGAATGGACATAAATGATTAACCTATATTGCTGTGCCAGTCTCATCATGCCAGTGTGTGATAATCTCACCAGGCTCTATTATGAAGATAATTATCAGTGAGATTCCAAAGATCAGGGTGGCAAAAATGCTTTTACAGTGGGTAGCGTTCTTCGATCCCATTTATTGTTTTGTGGCTTATCTTCAAGTTGCTGAGCCTAAAATTAGCTAGGACAGTAGAATTCAGCTTTACCATGATGTACTACTTGTTTGGGATCAGGATAAAAATAAGATACTTATATATTTTTATATTACAATGTTATTAAACATACTAAGAGATATAAATCTTCTCATACCTGTTAAAATCATGCACGTTATTTAGTTTCTGTTAGGTATTAATTTGTCAGTATTTCTACATGTTTTCTATTACAGGAATCTTCTAAATTTCTAGGAAGGGATAGCAAGGGTAGCTGGTTATTTAAATCATTCAGGTGTGTCTAGATCCCTTGTCATAAAGCATGACTAAGCATTTAAACCACAATACTCAATTTTATATGGTTATAGTAAATGGATAATTCTATGCTGGTAAAGCCACTCTTAGGATAAGTATGGGTGGCCTAGCAGCAGGGAGCTCACTGTAGCCTAACACTTCTATAAATAATTTCAAAGTATATACTGCAAGTAGATGTTGTATTGTAGCAGGCTTTGATCATACTTGAGCTATCTTTTACCCTACTCCAGCTGCCCATTTGCTAAGTTTCTCTTTGTTGTTTTTTTTTTGTGTGTGTGGTTGTTTTTTTTTTAATCAAGGACTATCTCCTAGATGCTGCTGACTGTACAACATATTCAACACAAAGCTGTAATGTTTGAAAATTACTTAGAAATTTCCAGTGAGTGCAGAATACGTTTGTCTGATTATTTAGTAGTGGGCTGTGGATCTTAAGTGTCTGCATTTGCTTCTTTATAATTTGTGTGTAATGGCTCTGATAATACAGTGCCACATGTTCTTGAGAGTTGACTGACAACGAAAACTTTAGTGCACGAGCTACTTTGTAAGTAAGTATATGAGCTTCTTCATAATAAACTCCAGGTTAAAAAAAAATCTAGAAGCAAAATGCAGGGTTCTCTTAAAGCAGTACCAGTTCTGATATTTCCTTCATCTACTAGTGTATCCTAAAATTAATCCTTGGATTACCTATCTAGAATGGTAGAATTTGGCATAGTTGCAGTGAAGAGGGCATGATTTTGAACAACTTCCAATCTAAACAAATGTGTTCTTTTACACCAAAGTTCATACAAATCTCCAAGTACTGGTGTCTTTTGTCACCTGCCACATACGGATTGATGTCAGTAGATATGCAGGGCTTTGTGTCAGGCTTATCTACTTGGTAAGGTATTTAAATGTCTATCTTAATACCCTTTTCCTGTATTTTTCAGGTACTTAGTATCAAGCACATTTAGGAAAGTAGTTTATTTTTATTTAGAATAAGAAGTTTGATGAAAGGAGGATATGAGTTACAGTCTAATGAGCTAACAAAGTATAGTTTTGACAGTCTGCATTTGCCTTTTGGACTTCTGCAAAATTTGAACTGGACTTCTAGTTCATTTCAACACAGCTATTTGCTGATTGTGTACTTTTTCTCTTATGGTGATTATCTGGATTAGTGACTTGAATCTAATCTCAATCTGTAACATGACTTCTGAGTACATCAAAACAGCAAGAGAGCACTCTGTATAGCCCAAATAATGAAGCACTTATGTATCCAAAGGGAAAAGATGGCTTCAACATAGAACTGGGACACAGATCTTAGTCCTATTCGTTCTATTTCCAGCTCAGATATTGACTTTCTCTGTGACCTTGATCAAATTAACCCCTCTACTTATCTGTGAAATGACCTTTGCTTATGTTAAAAAAAAAAAAAAAACATTTATGTCATAAAATAATTTGCCAGTGACTTGATCAACTACAAAAAAAAAATTTGAAAGAAATGCTTGCATGTGAACTTAATCGTGTAACTTAATGGTATGATTTAATCATTTATTTTACTCCCAGTGTTTGTTAAAGATCTTCCATGATGTTAAAGAAAAACCTATGTAAAGTACAGAGCTATTTACCAGCTGTTATGAACTATTGAGAGAGCAGCAGCAGGCTATGGCTGAATTGATTAGCCTCCTATTTCATCACATCAGCAAAGTGGATTTTATCACCACTTGACAGTATAGGTTCAGAAAAGAAAATAATACAGCTTTTTGGAGAAGAGTTTACTCTCTTAGGGAATGTAAGAATAAATTTCCATGTTGACTAAAACAGAGCATTGGAATACTGTGGAAAACCATGCAGCCAGTTATTCCAAAAAAATGGAACTGTGGGTACTGAAATGAAAAATTACTGAAATGAAATTGTAACTTCTGATGTTTTTCAACTGAAATTGATGTCCTGTGTTATGGTTCTGTAAATGCTGAGTGTATTCCAGTGTATTCCCGTACTACTGTGTTGAAAACTGTGTCATTTCTCTGAAATGAATTCAAACATTCAGTAGACTACTGAACACTATGCAGGACCGTGGTGATTCTCAGTTGGTGACTGGAGTGGAAAGATTGTAGTCCCAGAGCAAATGGCTACCCGATATACGCAGATATACATAGACAGTTGTTGAGTTGCACTCAAAATGGAGTTGGTTTGAGCAAACGGTGCTTGTGTTTTGTGCTGGACTAAATCTGGCCCTTCATAACTTCTGAATGAGACTGTTGTTTGTCAGGGATGTACATACTTGTCGGTTTTGCCTAGAGCTAAAAAAAAAAAAAAAAAAAAAAAAAACCCAACCCAGAAGTGTTGCTGTGGAGAACCTAATAGCCAAAGAACAGGACATGCCAAGAAGCCCGTTGGCCAAGATCTAAGATCAACAGTTTGCACATGATGCAACTTTTGTTGCAAAATATAAGTTTATCACAGTTTGTCTGGAAGTTGGAAGGTTGACTTTTTCAGTCTCTCTTATATACCACTCAGAAATTGACACCTGGGGACAAACGATGAGGACAGATCTGTGTAACAGTTTTATTTGCCGGTTCTACTTACCAATATGTATCTGGTTTCTGACAGCTCCTAGCAAGTGTAGCTGCACTGCTCTCTAGTGGTTAGTAGCAGCAAATGATTTTTCGCTGTTTTTAAAGTAAACATTTTATCAGTCCCAAGTCAGTAGTGCGCATGTTAGAAGTGTCATGATATTAATAGTGAAGTTCTTGTTGTCTGAATTTCTAGGACGTAGAGAAGTTATTAAAAATGCAATATAACAAATATTTGCAGAAGCGATGTCTTGTCGTGGGACAATGAGGTACTGAAAGCTTAACTTCAATAATACTTGCTAACAAACAGTAAAATTGAATCGACATTGTCCTTTTTATTTTGAAATGCATGACATAATACAAAGAGAATAAAGAAGAAATCAACTGCACAGAAAGTAGGAGTAATTCTCTAAGTAATGTAATTCATTTTACTAAGTATCCATAGGACAGAAGCAAGTGAGAACCCATAACATTCAGAAGACTTCAATTCTACTTAAAGGCAGAACATTATATACAGAGTAACCCAATTAACCTAATACAAAAATACTGCGCCCAGAAACTATATACTTGTTCAAATATTTTCAAGATAAAAGAATGCAAACGGAAAACGTGGTGGCTAGTGACTGTGATTAAGATTTTTATTAAAGTATAATAGAAATGTATATTAAGACTATTTACAGTGCATTTCACACTACATTCTTCAAGAGACACATGTGTCTGCCACGTGAATACATAGAGGGCTCAAATTCTAACTTCAGTGACATCTGTGAGGTACCTTGAGCATCAGCAGGAATAGCTGAATACAGTAAAGAACAGGTGAGGCAGGTGTTACTGAGGATGAGTTTGGTCCCTCTTGATAGCTAGAAATGGTGAATTTGACCTATTCCTTCACTGTCTATACAGCTCAATCGAACTCCCACTGAGGTAAACAGGAATTGTGGAATTGACTTTAAATGGGAATTTGAGCATACCTTAGGCCCTAGCATGACAAGCTCGTGCAGTGAAAGTTAGCGGAAACTATTACATAGCATCGTCACATAAACATACATTTACAAACAGTGGTACTTAGATACGAGTTTCTCTATGGAAACAGATTTCTTTATGTGGAAAATAAAACTTCCCATGCAATTTTCATTATCTAGCAATGACAAAGGTAGAAGAATTTGTTATATTTAGAGTCACCAGTTGCCAGGCCAGACTCCATGATGTTTCTTGTTCCTAAGAAAGTCCAAATAGTCCAGCCCTCACTATTTCTTATCTTCGGGCTAAACTTAGGTTTTTATTCAAGCTCCAGCATTCGAGCTTATCTCTCAAATTAGTGCAAGTGTCTGAAGAAGCAGAGCAGAGGACTGTGAAATAAAGCTGAAACCTTGTAGAATGTAAACTGCGTGTGATTTGGCATGAAGAACAACCTACAGCACTGCAGAGACAAGAATTTTAGCTAAAGCTAATGTAAAAAAATCACCTGAAAGGTTAGATCTCTAAAACCTTTAAAAATTATCAGCGAGGCGCTTTTTCTATCTACACTCTATTTTCTCAGGCTTAGCTGCAAGAGGCATCAACCAGATCCCTCAGGGAACATCCCGTAATTTTAAGGGGCTAGGTCTGGCTTTTCATATTTTTTCTGAATAATGAATTGCACAGTCAGTTACCCAGTAATTTTGAAAAATCATTTACAAGAATCAGACAGTTTTGAAACATCAGTGCACACCACTACCAGATAAAATGCATTGGGCTGGAGTTTGAAAACTTACCTTTTTGTGCACCCAGCTGGCAGAAGATGATGCCTGTATCAGACTTCAGCCCTCTCTTCTAAAGAGAGATCAGCTGGTCATCAATGGAATAGATGATTCGCTTTTATCACTAGCCCGCTTGTACTCGCAGTCTGTCCAAATCTGAGAGTGATTTAAACTGCTACTGATTAAAAATCAATACAATCGCCAAAATCAACGTTACTTTTTCTCTCCTTTCTTACTGACTGAGATTACAGAAAACCCATATACCTATATTCTACAGCTAATATTGCATGTGTGGCTAGCTTCTTAGAAAAGTACCACCTACAGTTTAAGAGCCTCGTTGTTCTTTTTAATAAAAAAGCTACAGTTAATCAGTATTTCTATATACATAAACATGAGTGACAAGCTATTTTTTTCAGAAAGGGGACAAAAATGGAAAGAAAACTGTACTTTAAGCATTAAACTGTGCTGCAGAGTGACTTCAAAAGAAAATATGTGCGTGTCTGAGAACAAGTAGGATTGTCAGATGTTTTTATTGAGACAAGTACTAAAAATTTATGGGACAAATTCTGTACCCAGAAACTTAAATCTCAAATTTCACAATGGCTTTAACAGACCTAAAGCTGAAATGACAAAGTGATACACTCAGTTTCTGCTTGTATCTTGCAGTATCTTGCATCTTCCACTTGATTTCCTTAGCTAGACAATCTAAGATAGAGCAGAATACGGTTGAGACCTGACTAATATAATTAGATACATAATCCATGATGTAATTTAACAGCAGCATGACTGTAATCTATGAAATGTCTGAGTATTAAAATGTTGAATTGTGGAAGGCAATGAATTTCAGTCAAAAACAGCCTTTTTTTTTCATATTTTCATCTATCTTCATTATGAAATAAAATAAATTTTCTACAAGCAGTCCACACAGAGCTATGAAACGAAACTGGCACCCTTTGCCTTCAGGGAGAGTGAAACACTGATTTTTCATGAAACAACAGTAAAATATGCTTTTAAAATTCTTAAACCAGTAGTTTAATGGCATTTTTTTAATGTAGAAATATATACAGATACAGGTATATTGTGACATTGAAATAGTTTATTCACTAGGAACTATATTTCTATAGGTGAATCTTGGTAGTGAAAGAGATTCTGTGTGATAAATGTGTACAAATATGTAATTACATATATGCACATACTGTATAGCTGTGTTCATTTTAAGTGAACCTTTGAAAAAATGCAAACTGTCATGCATTTTTTTCAAGTCAAAGGTAAGAATCCAGCATTCTTTTCTAATATTTGTAAGTTAATATCCTAATAAAGTTTTGTTGAACACACAGTATAGCAGAGAAATATAATTACTATAATTACTGGAATCTTAATGTAAATGATAGGTCACTACACTGCAATATTACCATAGTTGATTTGCTGTACTGCCTCCGTGAATTAGCATTCTCAACCATACCAGCAATAACGCACCTTTAAATACATACACTTTGTTCGTATTTATATTAAATGTGTATTTCATCAGTTGACATATTTTAGTATCTCAGACATTCAAGAATATATGAGCACTATGCAAATCCTGAAGCAAAATTCCTATTTATCAAAAAGTACCTAAAAGCTTTTTTTTCTTTTTTTGAGCTGGAAGGTTGGGGCGGGGCAGGCTGCTGTCATTTTTCTGCAGAGCTATGACCTGTTACAAACATATGTCGTGCTATGTATACATATAAATACACATGGGTAAGTACACACATATTCACAATAGCTCTGGAATTCTTAATTATTGTTAAATGCCATACTTTTTTTGTTGCTGAAAACCTGGGCAAAAACAAACAAACAAAAAAACCCCACACCTCACAGGAGAAATAGTTTTATAGAAAAAATATTTTCAAATTCAGCTGCAATAACATATTATTGGTAGTCATTACAGAAATTTGAGATAGGATTTAATCAGTTACAAATGATACAGGTTGGCAGAAATGCTCCAAACAGTGAGAATTCCTTCTTCTACATTTTTAAAAAAAACCCGTGACTTTGAAAAACAGTATTGTGGAACATTTTCCAGCATTTTCTTCATTTTTTTTTTATTTTCTGATATTGCTTATCTAAATGCAGAGACTGACAGAAAGAGCTCGTTTTCAGTGTCTTTCTGACCAGCTCCTGCAGGTAGGATTGATAATCTTCTGGGAAGATAATGCATTTCAGTTTTTAACTAGAACTTTCTGGACTGCTGTGATACAAACTAACTCCTGTACTTGAAAGTACAATCCCAAATGTATTACTTTTGTTGATTTTAACTACAGAGTCATTACTAAAGATTTAAAACAAACAAAAAAAACCCCAACATTTTCTGTCTCTCGTGTAGCTGAAGTTACTACTAACCAGTCTAAGATTGCTGACATTAATTTCTTAATCTTGGTTCCCAGTGATGAGTTCGAAATAATTTTTATTAATCATCTTCATTTGAATGAAATATCAATGCCTTCTTTTCCTAGTGCAAGTCAATTGATTCTTAGTTTTCTGAATGTTGATGCCTTATGTACAAACGGTGAATCCCTGTAGTGTTCTGGGCTATTTTTGCTTTCAGTATTCTTTTTTTCGTGTTCCTTTAAAGACATGGTGATAGATAATTTTTAACATTAACTAATGCTAAAGATGATTTTTAAAATATGTTAACATAATGCTTTCTTCAAAGTGGTCATAGCCATTTCATAACAACACTGGCCTATTGATGGTCATTAATAGCACTGGCCACTGATGGTCACTGAAAGCATGCCATTCCTGCATAATTCTGATTCAGATTTTCATCCCTTGCTCTTACAGTCACATTTCTTCTACTTTTCCTGCCTGTGATTCAGTTTGTTTGTTATGACAGTGTTAAATTCAGCTTCAGAATGAAGTTGAAATGAGCATACAGAAACATCTTGTTTCAATTTCTCTGCTTCTTGCAGCCTCGGACAGGAACCATTCTTCCAAGGCAGCCAGCCCGTCAGTTATGTTGTGACATTTCATCAGTCTTCAAGCAGTTTCCATTATCCATGGATAATTATGACACCTGTACCACAAAACTCCTAAGCCCCCCGTTGCCTACTAATTCACAGGGTTTTTAAAAATGTAATACATTTGCTAAGACATTCTTATAATATGAAAAGGCTACTGGGTACACAAATTCTGGGGCTTGTCCACTTCAAAGCCCAGTTCTGTTTCCTGGAAGAGGTTAGCATAGTATATGCTGGATCAGGCTCCCCAGAGTTAGTCCCAGTCTTTCTTCTAAACCTCTGGGAAGAGGACAGGCAAGACTGTGTATTTCTTTTACAGCCTAACACAGCAAGACTCAAAGAGGAAAAAAGGTGCGAAATGCAGTAGTCTTTAAGATACTGGCCACAACATGATCACTGAACAACTATATACATCTATGAAATAATAGGCTCTCAGGGACAGTTGAGTAACTGCACTCATACCTTCTTGTGGAATAGGTTAGCATAAACTACTCTGCAGATCTTTTCCCATCTCACTTAGATGTAATAAAAGAAATATACGATCTTTATATAACCTTGGCATATACAAAGTCATGCTATATATTGAAATGTGGAAAAATAATACAGCAGTGGCAAAACATAATCCAAATCCATACAGTGTGTAGTAGAATGCAGTACTCCCCTATTACTAGGTCTTCTGTGTGAACTTAAGCTTGTGGTTCTTAAATTGGCATCTCAGTTCCGTTTGGCTTGATTGCTTTCTCCATTAATCAGATTCTTCTCTTGTTGTTCAGCTAAGGATTGCCATTTCTGCCTATTTTTTCTACAGCCATCCAGTAAAGGGTAGCAGGCCTCTGATACATGTGTTAGGGCCTGCAATAAATTGTAAAACATGTAAAACAGTTTACATGGAACGAAAAAATAAGTGTTCTTACAAATGAATATTAAAGAGACGAGAATGACTGAAACATGAGGTCTGTCTATACTTGAAATTGAACTTATATTTTGATTTTAAGAAAGCTTCCTGTTGCACATAAAACATGAATACATGGCAGATTAGACTGAATGGCAGTGTCCACGTAATACATGATACACACATGCAGAAAGAACTATGATAAATTTTCTGCACAGAATTATGCACAAGTGACCTATCCAGGATTCTTAGTGAGGTAGTATGCGTGGACTTTGTTTGTAAAACAGTCCTTTGTATATATGGCAAAGCTGGTCAAAAAGATGACCTTGAAAGGGTAATCCTCAGTTACAGTCAATGTGACCAGTGTTACAATGTCACAAGTGATTCAGAATTCTTCCAGAAATATTTGAATTCAAGACAATTAGCACCCAATAATTAAATTACATTTGACACTTGATGCCTCTTAAGGATGGCTGTAACTGAAATCTGTCAAATTTTTCATGATGTCGCAGTGGTACTACAGCAGACTGAAGAAAAACCAAATTGGAAATTAAACAGATGAATAAGCATCTTTGTACATTTTTTTTTTCTGATGGAAGCAATGAATATGTACCCTCACACAATAATGACATTCAGTACTTGCATGAAGGGTTCTGCTGACATTTGGAATGAAGTCACACTATTCAGAAGTGTGAAATGGGAGTTTGATAGTTCAGACAGTGCTGGATAGCAAGATCCATGGGCAAGAGTGAGCCCACTGATTCTGGAAATATCATGACCGACTGCAAAGTACACAGAGAAAAGTCCTGGCCTCACTGCTGGTCATTATATATATCTCAAAAGTCAGAATTTCACCTGGAACTTATGTCTTATTTGAATAACATGAAGCGATATCTAACTCTTCTGTAACTTAGGAACATTTTTACATAGGTACTCTGGTGAATTATCAGCTTGTCTAAATCTTCATAATTCTTTTTTGCTTTCTAGGCAGCATCATTAGTTCTAATAGACCCAATTGAATTATTCTTGATTTACACCTCTTTAAGAAGAGTGGGGCTGTTAAATATCTCTTGAGTATTTACGTTTCATTTACCTAAATAGCATTTATAACTGCTAAATGTTACACTTTTTTTCAACTAAAAGGTAGGGACTGAAATACATTTTTGTTGTCTTTTTTTTTCAGATTTCTGAACTTAAAGGGAAGACGTTTAGATCACTCAGTTTAACTCTACTGGTTATCTGTCTAAAAGAAGCCACACAGCATCAGTTCACTGGGATTAGAACTGCTCTGAATAACATGGTAAGTCACATACTTGCAGTGCTTCATTGGGCACTCATCTCTGCATTGTCTGTTAAGTTCCTACTGTCTGGATGAATGCTAAGGAATAGTGAAAAGGCTGTAGTTACAACCCTGCTTTTTATTTCCTGTTTAGCACTACAACACTTATAAGTGAAATGTGCACTTGTTCATTTTTCGAAGTAACATTGTTTATATATTTTACCACTGAAGAAAAAAATCTGTGTACGCACATGGTATCCCCTATCTGTACAAGAGGTAGGCACATTGCATCAGCTCAAACCATAGCCCCTTCCATAGGCTCCCCATTCTTTTCAGTGCTCTCTGCCCTTGCACATAAGTCTTGCTCACTTTTCTTTTACGTTAGGACACATATGCTAGCATACTCTGAGTCTACATAAAGTCCCAGACACTGCCAGCTTGCTATGTCCCATTCCAGTTCAAGTCAGGTGTTGAGATGGAGTGAAAAATAGGAGTGATATGTTGAGGGATGTAAGGGGCAACATATTCTGAACAAAAAGATGCTACTTATAGCCCCTCCTACAGGCATAGCATCCTCAATTAAAGAGTAGGGAGAAGACTCCACAAATCTGTAGGTGCACTTTGCTGCTAACCAGGAATTGGTTTGTCTTCACTGCAGCGTAACTAAACTGCTGTTACAAAACAGGAGCTTAACAGCTAAAAGTTATTCATACACATCATTTCCTTACAGGAACTCTACAAGAGCTTGGTTCAGTTTGGACTACTATCATTTGGTAACTATTGATGTGAAATTCATTGCATATTGCACAGTAAATAATTGAAAGTTTTCTGTTCTTTTCATAAATGGGAAGGTAAAGCTGACCCCAGCAAATAAAGTACAGTACTTCAGTCTCTAGAGCTGTGGACATTCAAACCTGTTCAGATTTTCTGTTCAAATAATTTTGTTTGTATACTATGTACCTTTTCCATAGCTACTCAGACTTCTTTCAGTGGCCTTCCTACCAATGGAAACAGCTTTGTGAGGCTTCTCAGCAAAGGCTGCCTTATTTTCCTGACAAAGTTTTTACAGCGCAGAGACATGCAAGTTTCAGGAGCAGCTAGTAGTTCCCTCCTTCCTCTACCTTTGTTTTCTTCCAACTGGAGGATGTGTATTCTTTTTAGAAGGATGTGAGATGGAAAAGAATAATTGCCTTGTTCCTCCCATTGGAATATTAGGCTTAGAGTGAGGCTATCTGTTCCTCACCTTTTTCTCACCTTAGTTCCTGTAAAATACTTGCTACAGTCTCAGTGAACAGGCTTTCACTCTAGTGTTTTACTGGTTTAAAAAAGTCAGGAATTATTACATTTTGTTTCACACTTTATCTGACCAAGTATTTAATAATTAAATAACAAACCATATAGAATATATGAAAAAAAATCTTTTTTAACTGGGATACTAAAACCAAATTTGGTTTTAATTTTGAATGTGCAACTATTAAAAACTATACTGAACAGTTCTGGCTTTAGATATTTCCAGTTCTTTGTCAGGCACCATACCTCATACAGCTGCAAGCAAACAGCATCAATGAATCCAACTTGCATGCTTGGAATTTTGTTTTTCTTCTCTCTGTTCATTAGATCCTGCAAATAAGAAAATAAGCTCGATGTTTAAATGCATTTAAAGTTGAAACAAAAACAAAGGGGCCGGAATTAAAAGGCAACAAATCAAAAAGCACCGCAATCTCAACACAGCAGGGTATCAGTGCATGTGTTATAATGCAGGTAACTTGTCTGCATGAGTAGCCTTAAAAGGTTGTCTTTGGACTTGATTGAGCTACAGGAATAGACAAGCCTACTTGTTTAGCATAGGCTGCAATTATTTACCAATTTAGGAATGTATTTCCTAGACAATTTAATAATACTGATTTAGAAGAAATAATGCTGCCTTTTCTTCTGGCTGAAAGACAATGACAGTGTTGGTGTCTGGAAACCCCAGAACAAAACTGACTGCTAGGAAGACAAGGAAGGAGTTGGTCCTAGATTCTGATCACTGGGAGAAAAGCTGGCTTTTGAACGGAGCATTTTAGATTCCATAAGGCTGCTTATGGAAGCTATTTTAAACGAGATGATTCTGCATGATTCTTCCACTTACCGTTGGTTCTATGTTGAGTTCCTTCCGCTCTTTATCTCCCTGGTCAAAGAACTCGGTAGCTACAAGCTCGGCAATCTGTAAGAGATTTCACACATTGAGAGCTATAAAAGTTTGCTTGCTACCTACGATCAAAACCATTTTCTGAATTTCTTGTGCCTCCTAAGGATATATCAGATAGGGATCAACCTCTGTAAGAGTCTCTTGTTTAAGAGCTAGCTTTTATATTTATTGATACATCTGTGCACAGAAGAGACACTTGCATGTGCTGATATTTACTCTGACAAAGCAAAGTACAATGGCACAAAAGTGCCTTGCCATTGGTAACAGCTAGAATCATCAACGCATAGAGAAAGGTCAGCTGATACTAGATAGTGTGCTGTATCAATTGACCACCTTGTAGTAACACAGAAATGCTGGGAAAAAAAAACAGAGATTCCTGATTTATTTTCAGATAACAAGTAACAGGCTGACATGGCCAAATGCACAGATCATGCTGCAAAGACCTGAGAAGTCTTCAATCCACATTTAGCATTTTGAAGGACTGCTTGTTAAGGGTCTGCATTCCACCCTTGCCTTTGGAATACAGGTTGGATAGAGAAAGCAGAAGCAGTTATGCTGTTTGTATTTAAGAAATCTTAAAATTAAGGATATACCCGTTGCTGAACTGGCCATGGTTTGGTTATAGCTGATAAATCACAAGCAGTCATCAGCATTGCCCTATAGAAAAAAAAAGAAATCTATGAATTACTGTATTGTGAAATTTTTGTAGCCACCAAGCCAAGTGATTAGTAAATAGACTATCCAATTTCAAGGAAAATCAAAGCCAGAAAAACAAGTGAAATTAAACCAAAGTTATAAAGACATCAAAGGATGGTGAAGTGGTAGACTTTCACCTGTATGAAATGAGCACGCAGAAATGAGCAAATTTAGACCAGCTTGTCTGTTGGATTCACATCAAATGAACTGCTTCATTCTATTTGATACTGGACAGATAGCACATTTATTTCTGGCAGCCAAAATGACCAACAGTACCCTGGATGCATCAAGCCCAGCACTGCCAACTGGGTGAGGAAAAGGATTGTACTGCTCTGCTCTGTGCGGCCTCACCTCGAGCACCGTGTGCAGAGTGGGGTGCCACAATATAAGAAGGACCTGAAGCTATTAGAGAGCATCCAAAGGAGGACTATGAAGATGGGGAGGGGTCTAGAGGGGAAGGTGTGTGAAGAGCAGCTGAGGTCACTGTGTTTGTTCAGCCCAAAAGAAGCTGAGGGGTGGCCTCATGGCAGCCTGCAGCTTCTCATGAGGTAGGCACTGATCTTTCCTCTCTGGTGACAGTGACAGGACCAGAGGGAACAGTATGGAGCTCTGTCAGGGCAAGGACAGGTTGAGTGTTAGAAAAAGATTCTTCACCAGAGGGTGGTGAGCATGGCCCTGATCTGCCAGAGTTCAAGAAGCATTTGTACAGCGCTTTTGGACATAGGTTATGATTTTTGGGTGGTCCTGTGTGGAGCCAGGAGTTTGACTTGGTCATCCTTGTGGGTCCACTCCAACTCGGGATATTCTGCAATTCTGTGACTCCTTTCTGTCAATAACAGGGACTGCCGTTTTTACTGACAATGTGAGGGTCAGTTTCTGAAATAGGAAAAAGTGACTAAATGCAACATGACTAAATGAGACAGGTTTTTAAAAGCACTGAATTTAAGTAGGGCAACTGTCCTTTCTGAGACAGTCTAGGTGAATATGTTTTTCTGTAGCTTTTTATAAAGTTTTTTCAGTTCTTAAATCTTCTTTTTTTTTTTCCTCCACTGCCAGTAAGGAATCTGCTTCAAAACAAAATGCCTATCTTCAGTTACTGCTTAATCTTTAGTTATTGGCTTCAGCAATTCAGTAGTTAAATATAGTAGCAAAAGAGCATTGTATTTAGGAGTTCTATGGAATAGAAATGCTTTTGTAACTCCACATACTATTTAACACAGTTTATTGTACAGGCTACAAATTTAGTAATTCAAATGCTAGAAGTGACCCTTATCACCTCTACCAGTTTGTGAAGGCCCGGAGTGTACAGATTGGCTGGTTTTAATGCAATTCCTGACAACGTGGCATGGAAAACTGGACATCTAATATTAATTAGTTTTTCAATCATTCTGCATTTACTTACAAAAATAGCTCCTTCTGCATAGGATCTTCCCAATTAAACTGCTTCTTCCTTAGAAGTTCAAAAAATTCTCCTCTCCTCCTTTAAAAGAAGTTAAAAGATTTTACAACGTGGTGACAATCCAAACATCAAGCTATGACTACCAGCCAAACTTGCCTCTGACTTACTTTATGTATAGTGCTAGGTCTGTTGCAAGAATGGCTTGTTTTATCATTTTCAATGTTGCCTTGTATTCTTCAATGGAAAGGCTGCTGAGAATCTGATTTCCCTTTACAAACAAACAAAATAACAGCAACAACAAAAACAGTGTTAGTAGTAAGTTAGGCAACAGTACACCAATTTGTTAAAATCTCTCTTAGATACTGAATCATTCTGAATTGCTTACTGGTATGTGCTGTCATTCTTTTGCCCTGATTCCTTCTGTGGATTCTCCAATTTAAAAATAAAAATTCCAGTCTTCTTGAGTAATGGCAGAAAGAAAGCTGTTCAGCAACATCATCATAATAGACTTTTACAAAACTGAACTACAGGCAGAGCAGCAGCAAAATCTTAAGTCCCTTTCATACATAAAAATTAAATTCACCATCAGCTGTACTGGAGCATTTGTCTTTCCATTTCTCCTCTCACTTAGGAACAACAACACATACTAGTACTTGCCTGTACACCTCACGCTGACTGAAATATTCTCCATTCACAAAGTAACTTTTTTTTAAACCAAAGTACTGTGAAGTTGGTGAGATGATAACTTGCCTTAACATTTTTCCATATTTTCCTGTCTGGAGAGAATCATTGCAGTACAAAGTATGTCAGAAGTACCACACCTGTGATACGAAATGAACACTGGAGATATACTGCTTTGAAATGTTTGTGCATGACAAATAACTGGTGTTAGAATTAGTTAATAATAGAAGAAGAATGTAGTTTTATTTGCATACTAATTTAGCGTAGGTTTGGCTTCACTTTGGAATGTAAATGTTAGCAGTATTGGTTTGGTCTCATCAGAACTGCTTTGTGTATGTATAAGCCGGAATGTTTTTTGAAATGAAAGCAAGGACTTTGGTTTGCTTGGTGGTTCATAAGAGATCATGAAAATGACAACAAAGCTTTTTTGTTTTCTTTGGTTGAAGAAAGCAGGTAGTCAGAAGGATGTTAGCAAGGCTTCCCTTATCAGGCAACACTTAGAAAGGTTTGATGGCGCTCAGAAATGGAACTGTGATTTCAAAACTGCTGCAATTTGTTTTCTTTACCCAAAAAGGAATACAGATCACTTTAGGAATGTATAACAGTGGGAATCTATCCAAAAGCTAAAAATAAAAAGGAAAATAGAGAATGGTTTCCCTTCAGTATACATAACAATGAGGCACTTACTGGACTATTCAGGATCATCAGGCATTGATCAAAATGGTGATGTTCCATGATGGAGTGGCAATACAGTTGAGCCAGTGGATGTTCACTTCTGAGGACCAAAAAGACCCATCAGATGGAAAAAATCAAATTAAAAATGCACTTCTCATCCAAAAATAATTTCCTTTATGATGTCCTCTTCTTGTTAACAGTTTCACCCCACCCACCAATGCTTGTTCTTAACCAGTTCCTTTTCCCTTCCTGTGCAACTCAATGAATACATTTGGAAGGCTGCAGGGGGAGTACAGATAAAAAGACAACCCTGTTACTTTGTCAGAGCACTGACTGCTCTAGTTTTCTGCCTTCTATTACCAGCTGCACAGAAGGAGTGAGAATGTAACATGAGGTCTGGTAAAGAGTGAGTTATTCCATGAACAGGAAAAGCAGTAAGAAAGGTTTTTTCACAAACAGAATTTAAGTGAGTTTTATGTTACATTTTGCATACCTGCCTTATTTATTTAATCAACTACCTCAAGCTTGCAAGTAATAATGAGACCTAATCTAAAGCACACTGATATCATTGCGAAAGTTCCTGTTGACCTCAGTGGACTCTGGTGCAGGACCTCAAATGTTCAACAAATAATTTCCTATTGTGCTACTAAGCGCACTTTGTCACCACTCTCTTCATGACAAACTACTGCAGTATCATTACCTTCCCTTCACTCAGGATGAAATCCAAAAGGGAAAAAAGATGTTGGTTGTACTACAGGCAGTGGGAAAACATCATAAAGTCAACTGCGTAGATAGGGGTCTGGAGCACAGGCCTTATGAGGAGTGGCTGAGGGAGCTGGGATTGTTCAGTCTGGAGAAGAGGTGGCTCAGGGGGGACCTTATTGCTCTCTATAACTACCTGAAGGGAGGTTGTAGTGAGCTGGGGGTCAGCCTCTTCTCCTGCGTAACTAGTGATAGGACGAGGGGGAATGGCCTCAAGTTGCACCAGGGGAGATTCAGGCTGGACGTTAGGAAATACGACTTTTCTGAAAGAGCGGTCAGGTGCTGGAATGGGCTGCCCAAGGAGGTGGTGGAGTCACCGACCCTGGAGGTGTTCAAGGAATGTTTAGATGTTGTGTTGAGGGACATGCCTTAGTGAGAACTATTGGTGATAGGTGGATGGCTGGGCTGGATGATCTTGTAGGTCTTTTCCAACCTTCTATGATATAAACTTTATATAACCCTCTATGATACAAAATTTAAAGCTTAGTCTAGAAAAAAAATTACTGTTTGAGTAGCTTTAGACAAAATACATAAAATTCCTCCTCTGAGGATTCTGAATTTCCCTCTCATCCTCATTGCATAATAACATTCTAAGCTTTTGCTGCTGTATCATTATTTTCAGACCCTGTTCCCTTGTGGTTTATCTCATTTCTTCAACTAAATCAGGTTACTCTTTGAATTCTGTTTTGCTGTTGATCTGAATCTACTACTCTAGTTATAATTTGACCTACAAATGCTTAATCATTTGACAAATTCTGACTTTTTGTATGGCTAGGGATCATGCACATCACAGAATCACAGAATTGTAGGGGCTGGAAGGGACCTCTAGAGATCATTGAGTCCAATCCCCCTGCCAAAGCAGGCTCCCTAGACCAGGCTGCACAGGTAGGAATGCATGTGAATAAGTGGTTACAGGACTGGGTTCCTGTGTAAAGTGAATGCACACAGAGAGTCAAATAAAAGCCGTAAGAGGAGCCTCTGGAGATTTAAGAAACACAGAAATGTAGAGAGAAAGATGGAAAGACAAACAAAAACACAGAAAGAGAGATTAAAGGATACAAGCCCTTGAGGTTTATGGGCTGGCTGCCCAGCACCTCCTCTGAGACCACTGCACGGGGAATATACAGCAAATATGCTTGCATGGTTCTGTTAGAAAACAAATTGTAGGACAGTGCCAATGCATGCTGAGTGAAATTCCCATTGAGTTAAATGGGATGCGTACAGTGTCCTTAAAGTTCATGCTGATCGACGAGAGAAATATGTGAGAAAATTCTTAGGTTATCTTCCCAAGTACTGCATCAAACTAGAGCTTGCTCAGTACTTACAGACCCTGACTGTCTGGGAAGACACAAGTGCTGGAAATAAACTCAGGTTCCTAATTCTGTAGTACATAGTGTTTCTGTTAAACCACCATGCCAGGGCAAAGGACACCATTGCTTTCAGAACACAGTGGTTTGGTTATGCAGTTTTCATACTCTGTGCTTGTCTATTTTACATGTGGGTTTGGGGAAAAAAAAAAAAAAGAGAACAAAACCTCTGCATAACTATGAAAGACCTTTAAACAGTTCATTTCCTGTAATTTATGCTACCAGGACCACTTTAATTTTTGAAACACCGTTGCTTAAAAAAAAAGAATCATGTGCCAAGTGTCTACTTTCTCCACTTCCAAGGAAGAATCAAAAGAGATCGATTTCTAGAAAAAATAACTTTTCATTTAATGTAAACGAGAAATTTAAAAACAAAATTCATGGAACTGTCTTTATTGAAAAAGAATGATTCAGCTGTAGTCATTTGTGCTTTACAGCGTGTATGAATGTTAAATTTTGCTGTCGATGACACTTTCCCAGGACACTGCTGAGAGGAGATGACGCTTCTCCAGATGTCTTCCAGGAAATTTATTTTTAAATAAATAAAGCAAAAAATAGCTGACCAGTTCTAATCACTGCAAGGCTACAAGTTACTGCTGGATTCCCCTATTAGGGAACTAGAGAAAGGTTACACTTTCCAATCTTTTTTTTGTTTTGCCTTACACATCAGTCTTAGTGTTATTCTGGACATGCATCCCAAAAGGAAAGTATTCTGCTTCAGCATACTTATTTTCTGCCTTTCAATATTCTCTGCCTGGAACAAACTTTTCCTACCCTAGTATCTTATTTCAGCACAGCAAGAACAGCAGACCACTTCTGCCAAAGCTTCAGAACTGCACTTCAGCTCTACCAGAAAAAGACACAAGTATATTTTCCTGAGTATCTTTTCCCCATCTCTGGTCAGATCAAGACACGCTGCCTCATCACAGTAATAACATTATACCATGTTTTAAGTTAAGCTATTTATTTAATCATAGAATCATAGAATCAAAGAATCATAGAATTAGCTAGGTTGGAAAAGACCTACAAGATCACCCAGTCCAACCATCCACCTACCACCAATAACCCCACTAAACCAGGTCTCTCAACGCTATATCTAAATGTTCCTTGAACACCTCCAGGGACGGTGACTCAACTACCTCCCTGGGCAGCCCATTCCAGCGCCTGACCACTCTTTCAGAAAAGTAGTGTTTTCTAATGTCCAGACTAAATCTCCCCTGGCACAACTTGAGGCCATTCCCCCTCGTCCTGTCACTAGGTACAAGAGAGAAGAGGCTGACCCCCAGCTCACTACAACCTCCCTTCAGGTAGTTATAGAGAGCGATAAGGTCCCCCCTGAGCCTCCTCTTCTCCAGACTGAACAATCCCAGCTCCCTCAGCCGCTCCTCATAAGGCCTGTGCTCCAGACCCCTCACCAGCTTCGTTGCCCTCCTCTGAACACGCTCCAGGGCCTCAATGTCTTTCTTGCAGTGAGGGGCCCAAAACTGGACACAGTACTCGAGGTGCGGCCTCACCAGGGCTGAGTACAGAGGGACAATGACTTCCCTACTCCTAAGTAGACTCCCCTTCTCCTAATCAAAGAATCATATACTGTTTGAACTGAATATTAAATTCACTGAAAAACACAGTGTGCAGATCTGAAACTATTAATACATTTAAAAACATATATTGTTTGTTAAAAATTAAAATATAGAGAAATTTTCAGAAGAGTTTAGATGATTCATTTTGATAACTTCACAGTGAAATATTTTTTTGGAAAAATAATTTGTTTCAATGTTTTAAAATACATTTTGACTTTTTGCTTTATAAAGGCTTTTCTGTAATTTTGGAATTGATCAAAATTAGAGTACAGGTGATCCAAAACAATGCTAGACAGTCGTGAATTTGTAATGTGATTTTAAGTATGTGTCCAATCCAAACCTACTTAAGAGTTCTGGAAAACCATGACTAAATCATGTATTAAACAAGCAGAGTTCAAAATATGTGGAATCCCCTCTGAATCATCAAGACGGCTGCAGATCTCAGCTTGTGCTGGCCAGACTAGATGGGGAACAGCTGGTTGGGCAGTGAGCAATCTGCAAAACTGCACGTTTTTGGCATGCTGTCACTTAGAAGCTGAGACCTTTTGCTATCTCTGTGTGGGGGATGGGTCATCTGCAACAAGAGCAGGAAGATGCCCCTGCACAGTCTACAAAGAGTTCAATTCATCTGCCACTGTAGTTACTTGGTTCTGTGAGGTTATGTGCAAGGTGTTGTGTTTGGGTGAAGGTAGACCCAGATATGTGTGCAGACTGGGAGAAGAACTCACTGAGAGCAGACCGGTGGAGAACGGCTTGGGGTTCTGGTGGATGAAAAGCTGGACGTGAGCCAGCAGTGTGTGCTTGCAGCCCAAAAGGCCAACGGCATCCCGGGCTGTATCAAGAGTGGTGAGCAGCAGGGGAGGGAGGTGATTGCCCCCTTCTACTCTGTCCTCAAGAGGCTGCATCTGGAGTAATGTGTTCAGGCCAGGGGCCCCCAGAACAAGAAAGACATGGAGCTGTTGGAGTGGGTCCAGAGGAGGGCCATGAAGATGATCAGAGGGCTTCAGCATATCTCTTACAAAGAAAGGGAGCCAGGCTTGTTTAGCTTGGAGAAGAGAAGGCCTTGGGAGGACCTCCTTGTGGCCTTGAGAATAAGCAGGAGGAAGGCTGACTTTTTACATGGGCAGATAGTGATAGGACGAGGGGGAATGGCTTTAATCTAAAAGAGCGGAGATTTAGGTTAGATGTTAGGAAGAATTTATTTACGCAGAGGGTGGTGAGGCCCAAGCACAAGCTGCTCCAAGAAACTGTGGATGCCCCATCCCTGGAGGTGTTCAAGGCCAGGCTGAATGGGACCCTGGGCTGCCTGATCCAGTGGTTGACAACCCTGCCCATGGCAGGGAGTTTGAACTACGTTGGCTTTGAGGTCCCTTCCAACCAAAGCCATTCTATGATTCTTATGATTCAATGATTCGTGTCTTTGCTTTCGCCTCATTAAATGTCTCTGGCTTTTCCTGTGCTTACTGCTTAGTGAAGACCTTTTCTTTGCACAGCCTTACATTGTCAAATCAATTGATTTGTACATAATTTGGTTCTGTGTATTTGGGTATTGATTTTTTTTTTAATTAACATCTCTCTGTCTACTTACTTACCTTTGTATGTAAGAGTTGTTCACTCCCCTGTGATCCAAATCATGGCTTAGAGTTGCTATCAGCAAAGCCAGTGTTTCCAAGTCAGTCAGTTTGCTCTATATGTAAAGAGTAATACAAGAAGAGAGTTAGCCTTGCGATTTCTTTGCACAATGTGTTTTATATCTGCCATCTTGTTTTTACCTATGTAGGTGATACAGCTTTGGCCCAAAGAGGCCACAGAGAGAATAAAGGGTTATCTCTGAAGTTGTGGTGTGCAGCAGTAATCATTCTCCATAGGCGTCAATGCAGTGTTCAGAAAGAAATAACATTCTCTAGCCCTATATTACTGATGAGGAATCTGGTGCAGAAGAAGACAAAGTGACTTGTATGATATCATCTGATAGTGAAAAGGCAGCATCAGGCCCCATCACTTTTAGTTCAGATTCTATATAAACTCAAGGGGGTTAGGCTGCATTCCCTAAATCAGTATAAAAATACACGTCCTTGGAATAATCAGAAAGGAAAAACAACATGCTCTTCACTGACCCACTGTACAAATACATTAACAGAAGTTCAAAACCCATGGAAAATAAAATTAAACAGTATCTGATTCATTATTATGAACTTATTCTGGAGTTCCAGCAAAGATTAGTGGAGACATTACTGTTTCTCTTTCATGGCTATTTCTCATCTTTAATATTATTTAATACAAATTGATAGAATATTTCTTTAAACCTGACCAGTGACAAACAGAGGCTGGACAAAGCTACAGCATTCTTGCAGCATATTTTTAATGGGACAGGAATAGCAAGCACAAAAGTCAGGACAGGAATTTGAAAAACAGCACTGTGCAGCCGCTGGGGGGCTGAATCCTGTGTATGGCTGAATCCAGATTTTCTTCAAGCAGATACAGCTTCTGTGGATTGCATCTGCTTTCTAGATAATGCAGCCTGTTCTTAGTCTAGTCAGATCAGTTTAGAAATGACTGATTCTACATTTCACTTATGTGTCCTATTGCTTGTTTTTCCTCTCAGATGAAATTGAGAGACTTACGTTCAATGCAGTTTCTGAGTCAAGAATCTAGGATGTGAAAATGAGAGTGGTATCCAATGCAGTTAGGAATAAAAAAATGTGTGGAAATTGCAGTGGAGATGGACATGATTCCAAAAACAGCAAGCAAACTATCAGAATCATCCAAGATTGCTGTACTGTACACAGAGCAAAACTACCATGTTTCTTTTTAATGTAGAAGGATTGGGAATGCCTTGTCATTATTGGTACTGGTGTTCGGTGTACAAATAGGATTAATTTATTCTCTCAGAAGTGCTTATGGTAAAATAGAATAAACGAGCAAGTAACAATTGTCTGTAATCAAACTGAGAAACATGTTGATTCAGGATGGACAGGAACATTTCCTTTTCTTAAAAAAAAAATAAATAAATAAACCTGGAAATTTATTTTGGAAAAATCATGAAAACAAGTTTTTCTTTCTGGGGGATCATCTAGTTCTTCAGTATTTGTAATAAATAACAATTAGGCTTTTTGAATTCTTGAAATTACTGTTTTCCTTTTAAGTGGAAATTTGAAGTATTCTTCAAAAGCACTGAAATTATCATTTAAGTTTTTATTTCTAAAAATGTTCTATTGTTTGTCTACAACTGCAGTCAACTCTGCATGAACTTAAGGAAATTTCTGCTGACTATTAGAAGGAAACATTCTGAACTGAGATTGATCCCTTTCTTTTCCAGCTTTTAGACTTGCTCTTAGCGTAAGCATTGACTTAAAATATATATATATGATCATGTATGTGACTTCTTTGAGATATTCCTATGGAGAGCATCCACTCAATCATTTCCAAAGGATTTAACTGAAACTGAATACATAACAACATGACAACAATTTAACAAACCAAGCACTTAAAGCCAGAAGTCTTCAGCAGAAATACTTTGATTTCATTAGTGATACTGTAATGTTGAACATCTTATTGAGATGATAATCAGAACTATGTACCATTACAAATCTTGTTCAGAAAGAAGGTTCTTAATGTAGTAACAGCAAAATGTACCTGAATTTTACCAGATTTTAAAGCAGCAAACATGCACTGTGCTGTATTAAAGGCATGCCTCCAATTGTGATAAGCAACATTTTTCCGATAATTTTTCTTCACACTTAAAATCCATCTGCAGAGAACCTTTAAGAAACAGCATCATATAGTTAACTGTAAATACATTAAAGGTTTCTTTTTAGGAAAACAAATACTTCCCAATTGAAAACTGTCATACAGAACATCTTTCCTCTTACCTCAATTCAGTTCTAAAATAACATACTTGTAACTGTGAACATAGATAAGAAAATGCTTACAATCACTAGTTTAGCTTCTCCTTGAGAATGTAACACTTGTGGTTTTATTCTGGCTAAGTGTTAGTATCTGCTATGATAGTTAGAAGCTGCTATTAATTCAGAAGCTGAGTTATATTGAGCTAACTGGTAGAAAGAAATGCTTGCTTGTAACAACATATTTCATGGAGACAATTCCTTTTTTAATTACAGAGCTTTCTTAAGAAATGTTTTGATAATGAACATTGTCTTTTCACTCATATCAGCTTGTCAAAAGACAAGCAGAATTGGACTTTGGAAAGCAAGTATGATAGAAAGACAGTGATTACTATATTGCTGGGTTGCATTTTTTTATGAAGGAAGAAAGTATATTCTGAATGTTTTACACAAAGGTCTTACAAGCTGTGGGCTATACTTTACTTTTAAGAAAGCAAAAGGCTTGAAGGTCATATGGTAATCGCATGTGTACTAAAAAGGATCCCTTAGTTTAAATGCTAAGGGATTAAATACTGCTATCTGTTAAATGCAGGCTGAGGACCTTGACCTTAGTTTGTTCAAGATGATTTTTAGTGTTCCTAATGAAAGGTGACAGAAATGAAAATCCAGTGTCATTCATCCACATGAACAATTCCGCACAGAAACAGCAGTATTTTCTGCTTTTCCACTCTTAAATAAGGAGTATTTTGTTAACTGCCAGTTTTCTTTAGTTCTAGAATGGAAAGACAGAGCTGCAGCTTCAAAGCTGTTAATGCTCTCTTATTTCTATTGAGATGTGTACTTGTGTCTATTGTCATGGTGCTATTTTGTCCGTGCAAATCTATGAGCTATGATATAATCACTCCATGGGCCATAAATACCACTTCCGTGCCACTAAAAAACAGTATTTGTCTTTTATACTACTCTGGCACATAACTACTGATAACAGTAGCCTGGATATGTTTTTCTCTGTTAGTACTACCTATTCTTTTGTTTACTGTCTTTAATATATGCATTTCAGTCTGTATGCATCTAGTCTTGCTGGTTTTGAAATGCTGCTATATGTTTTAAAACTCACTAGAATTTTAACCACAACCCCAATTCTCCAGGTTTTCTAAATGCATTTTCTAGTCCATCAACCAAGTTATTAATTATTCAATAGAACCACACTAGACAGAAACCCCAGTACTTTAAATACCTTCATAATTTGCTATCTAATTTTAATGCAGATTTTCAATTATATTTGCTGTAGGCTTCTTTCACTATCCTGATTTTCCAGTAATTAATTTGTCTCCTTATGTGAAGCAGCATCTGATAGCATTCATACCTCATGTTTCATTTGGAAGTTCTGCACCAGGTTGAGGTCTGTGAACATTCGAATTGTACACAGTGTTGTTTCAAAATCCGATAGCTCAAAATCACTGAAGTTGAAGTCAGTTAGGTTGAGAGATTGTGCAGATGGTACTACAGCAGCCTACAGAAGAATAAGAGAACAAGACATAAACGCTTTTTCAACAGACAAGTAGTGAGATGCTACATTTTACCTTCACACTATGCTTAAACCTGATTATTCCTTCCCATTTATCTTTCCTTAGCTCTTCCAGTTTTAACACTGCCTCATTTGTTTCTTTGATTTAATGAACGCTTTTCCATAGATCAAAAGAATAAGGAAACTATTGCATGATCCAAAAGGCTTACCTAAGTTGCCTAAGAGAAACTATAACAAAGAGTCTGTATGAAATTGAGAGACTCAGAAAATAAGATAGTGTAGTTTGTTTTTATGAATGGACAGACATCAAAATCTATAATAGCTGGCATTTTTCTAAAAATGGCAAGGAAATAGATGTCACTGTAGACAGGTTAGAACAAAGAATTCCTAGCAGAATCCATGTTCAACTACTGTGGTAGTTAGAACATGTCCACAAGCAGAGCTTTCTGAGGGCTAAAAATCTGAAAAATTATGGTTCACCTGTCATCAGGTCATCTTTAAAATCCTTGAACAATGTTTATAATGTATCTTGAGTAGAATCATACAACTTTGATTTGAAATTTGAAATTTTAAAGTAGATGCAAAAAAAAAAATACATTTTAAAATCTGTAACTTTTATTGTATCTTCTATCATATCTCTGTATATTACAGCTGTACTTTTTCCAGTTATAAAATTTAGAGTATAGGTATTGAATGCCCATCAAAGTATGGATGTTAAAGTTGTTAACAAAGTAAATTATAAGTCTTATGCTATACTACACATTAAAAAATCACTTTCCCAGTATGAGGCTCCCATTTTTCTGGGCAATTGCAGAACAAATTCAAAATTAATATCCTGTTCTCCATAACTTCTCATGGAAGAAAAGGTAGCTTTTGGGGACGTCTTTTCCACCTAGGTGCTTGTACTCTAAATTCCTTTTGCTGTTCTGACAATACAAAATGGTTGATCCTATCCCTTTTCCAGGTTCCTGAGAAGAAAAGGTGGATGGTAAAGGGTTTGTTACTGATATCATTTGTGGCTTTGGGAAGATTTCAGGAGTGTTTTTTGTTTGAATCACTTTAATCTTCTGCAGATAACTATATATACCATCATGCATTAGCATGCTTAGGAAAGCTTTTCTATATAGAACTATAACTGGAAGAGTTTCTCGATTTCTTTGGTAAGTGGGAAGAATTACAACAGTCTTACAATCATAGGAAAGGACCCACAAGGATCACAAAGTCCAACTCCTGAGACCACACAGGACTTGCCAAAAATGTTCCTTGAACTCCAGCAGGGTTGGGGCCGTGATCACTGCCTTGGGGAGCCTGTTCCAGCCAGTGCCCAATCATCCACTGGTGAAGAACCTTTTCCAACCTGACCTTCCCCCGATGAAGCTCCACGCTGTTCCTTTGGGTCCTGTCACTGTCAGTGTCAGCAGAGAGCAGAGATCAGCACTATCCCTGCGCTCCCTGTGAGGAGCTGCAGCCACCATGAGGCCTGCCCTCAACTTCCTGTGCTCTGGGCTGAACAAACCAAGGGACCTCAGCTGCTTCTCATATGTCTTGCCCTCTAAACCCTTTCCCATCTTCATTGCCCTCCTTTGGATGCTCTCTAATAGCTTCATGTCCTTCTTATATTGTTGCTCTCAAAATTGCATCCAGGTGCTCAAGATGAGGCTACACCAGTGCAGAGCAGAACAGGACAATCCCTTCCCTCAACCAGCTTAGCAGTACTGAGCATGAAGCATCCCAGAGTACAGCTGGCCCTTTTGGCTGCCAGAGTACACTGCTGATTCATATTCAACCTGCCATTAACTAAAATCCCCAGATCCATTTCTGCAAGTCTGTTCTTCAGCCACTCATCCATCAGCCTGTACATAGATCCAGGGTTGCCTCGTCTGAGGTGCTGAGTCTGGCACTTGCTCTTTTGAAACTTCATGTGGTTGGTGATTACTAAGTCCTCCAATTTGTCAAGATCCTTCTGCAAGGCTGCCCCACCCTCAAGGGAGTCAATAGCTCCTCCTAATTTAGTGTTGTCCAGAAATTTACTTAGTATACCTTCAAGTCCTGTGTCTGAGTCATTGATGAAAACAATGAAGAGAACTAGCCTTAAAATGGCACCCTGTGGAAGCCCACTAGTGACTGGCTACCAGCCTAATGTAACTCCATTTACTATAACCTTTTGAGCCCAACTCATCAGCTAATTTTTCACCCATCACGTTACGGTTTTTTTTCTACCTGTACGCTGGATATTTTGTCCAGAACATACTGTGAGAAACAGTATGGAATGTTTTGCTGAAATCCAAAATTACATCAGCTGGCTTTGCTTTGTCAGCTAGGTGAGTAACCTTGTTATAAAAGGAGATAAAGTTTGTTAAACAGAACTTTCCCCCTGTGAACTTGTGTTGGCTATGACCGATGACTGTGTTGTCTTTCAGGTGTTTTTCAATGACTTCCAGAATAATCTCCATAATTTTGCCAGGAACTGAAGTGATACTGACAGGTCTGTAATTACCAGGGTCATCTTTTGTGCCCTTCTTGAAAACTGGGACAACATTTGCCAGCTTTGAGTTGACTGTGACCTCTCCGGATTCCCAAGACTGTTGAAAAATAATTGAGAGGTCTTGTGATGACAGCAGCCAACTCTAAGTACCCTGGGATGAATTCCATTGAGCCCAATAGATTTATATATGCATCCAGCTGGAGCAACAAATCCCACACAAATTTGAGGTTGGCTGGGAAGTCCATTACAGGAAGTAGACTGTCTCTAATATGTTGAATACAATTTTAAGAAGTGTTTCTCTTTACTGTTTTTCCAGTTTAGAAATATTACAGAATATGTCTCTTCCCTCTTAATGTATTCTAAGTCTCAGGCAGTTTTCTCTTTTTCTCAAAGTAGAGGTTCACTGGAAATAAAGGTCTGTTCTGTGAAATAGCAAGACTACAGAGATCTATGTTGGCTACTCATGGGAAAAGGAAAAAGGTTTCCTGAACAAAAGCCTCTCCATGACCAAGCATTCTCCAAAGAAGAAAAAAAGACAGGGACCGTTCTCTAGTAATGAGGCCAAACGCCACAAATTAACACGTTTACACTAAATAGTGTTTGGTGAATGGTTTGCACTGGGATCCATGTGCTGGCCCGAAGTCTTATGATATCATTATTTTTAGTGCATGTTTTCTTTTTTCAGCAAATTATCTGAAATAATTTTATTACTCTATTTAAGTTGATAATCTCATAGCATGAAAATCTAGTTATGTATTTCATGCCCTGGGATGTAATGTGAGGTTATGTGGTTTATTTGAGGGTGTAAAACTTGCTCAAATAGTGCTGCTAGACTGTAAGATAGAGGAAGCCAAATCTATTGCACTCGTCCACACTGGCTGTTGGAGACATAATGTGCTGCGTGCTCTGGTACTGCCTTAGGAAGTGGTAGTTGAAAAGGGCAAAAGTTGTGCTAGGAATCATATGGAGAGTTAAGCAGTAGAGATGAATGCTATTTCAGTGCTGCATTTTGTGATTATGTTTTGTTTAGCAGTATAGTCGCAACCACAGAGACTGCAACACAAGCACTTAAGAGCAACCGCTGGAGATGCATAGCATACTATACTTGCAGTGCCTTTTCATCAGAATGCAATAGTGTGGTAGAACTGAGGTTCAAACTGTATGTGACACTAACCATTCCAAAATTATCCAATGTGGTACATGATCCTTAGTCTTGTGCCTTGTTCTGTGGGACCTTGCTTTGTGCAGTCCAGTCCCATACTATGCAGTCCCCTTGTGGTCCCCTTTGTTTACCTTCCTCTTCATCCCTCCACCACTTTCATTGTCTTCCTCACAGTAGGGGGGGTGCTATTTGCCCAGAACATTGTGTTCCAACAAAAAGAACAGCAGAAACTGAGCACTGATGTGCTTTGAACTATACTTGAAACCATAGCTGTAGTTACTTGTAAGGCAATGGTTTGTAAACACAGGATAAAACATGAGCACAGTGGGACACTGCACAGAAAAGTAAACATAAGAATAATTAAATGCTATATTTATATCATAGGCCATAAAGCTGCATCCATACTTGGGAAGCTTGAAATATACCAAAGATATAAAATATACAAAATTCAGGCTTCGCTGCCAGAAGAGTTCACAAGATTTTGGGTTTTTTTGCTTCTGCAATACTTAATCATTGTGAGTTGACAGTATCATTGCATCAACTGCTGCTGTCAGTTAAACTCATAAGAATGGCAGTCAGTATGTCAGTAACTATTTATTTGTATGTTTTTTGTTCGTTTGTTTCTGTAATTGCAGCCCTCTGTATGTTGTAATGTTAGGTTCATTATAACTTTTATTTCTGGAAAGTGTGTGCTTCTGCATGTGTAGGGATCATGTCTATGTAAAGGACTGCCCTTCATTGTTATATCAATGGAATATTTCAAAAGTAATAGGAAAAAGTTCAATTACCGCTGTTACCTGCAGCTCCCTTGTTTCCTCCTCAGCAGCAGAAGCATGGTATGAGAGAACCTAAAGAGAAGAGGAGCCCTTAGTACAAACAAAAGAGCAATATGATAAAACAGAGAGTTTTAACCAGCAGAATTTTCAGTGTACAGCTGCATTGCATTGTTCTTGCTGATGAAATGTAGTGTCCCTGCAGGGCCCACATTGGTTTCAAGGAGCTCTGAAAGCATGTGGGGAGAGATCTGCAGCTTTTACAAATCTGCCACAGCACAGAATTTTCTTGATATAATTAGGCCAAGAAAACATAAATAGTTTCTATAAATGAGCAAAGAACTCTGATTTTCTCTTTGGAAAGTTTTCATGCCCCACTTTCAAAGACAAATAATTCATGAAAGAGCTATAATTATGAGCCTGACATTGTTGCCATAATAATCCTTTCAGAAGTTTATTCAGACATAAAAGAAAATTTTGCCTTAGCTGAAATTTGGCAGAAAAGTCTGAAAGAAAACATGTTTGTTTTAAATTAACAAAATAAGCTCATATTTTTTAGCTGTGTGAACCCAGAACATGAAATGGTTACAGATTTTCTTTAGCAAGTAAAGGATATCTTACTTTATAAAGAAGTCAATTTAGGTATTAACTTATAATCTTTTTCCATTATGGAAGTTATAGGTATGGACTTCATATATTGTAAAGTGTTATGGGAGGAGAAAGAATTGCTAGTTTGCCATGTAACCAAACAGCCTCTTTTAAATAAAATACTTATTTTGACAATAATTTGACTATCTTTTTATTTGACATGATTTTATACAGGTTTATTTGAGAGTGGTGATATTTTTTTTTTTAGAGGCTACAGGGTACATAATCCACATTTTACAATCCTCCAAATATTCTATTTACATAAAGAATGTTAGGACATCCAAAGTCTACAAATTTTTCACATTCAGCTTCAAGTTATCACCTCTGAGTAATTCAGCTTCTCTAACTAAAGCCCTCTTCAGCTATTAAACTTAACAGTAACCAATTCAATGGCTGAGACCAGATGACGTTCATCTTGATATGGTTTGATTGAGTTCAAGGAAATTGCTGAAAACCTACAATAATGCTGTTGTTACTCCACAAACCAGTTTGTCTAAAGGACTGAGCCAAAATCAGCACAGAAAACCTCAGACAAGGAAAGGAAGCCCCTAATCCCCTAAACCATTTCCTCTTCCTACGCAACAGAACAAACTAGCTATGTTGCCAATGCGTAGCCTCGCGTAGAAGAAAAGATGTGTTCAGTTCACTGCTAAATCTCTTGAGTCAAGTTAAAATACAATACCAAATAAAATAGTCTTCTGGGAGACATGGAAACAAGCAGAAAAAATTCCTGTGCAACTCATCAGGCCAAATGCTGTTCTCATGAGGGAGAACAATTTCTGTTCATGTGAGTATTTGCATTTATGAGTAGAACAGACAAGATTTGGAGAATATGAATATCTGTTTTGTGCCAATTAAATATCACCTAGTTTTTGAGCTCACCTCTAATGTCACCATCTGTTTGGCCATTGCTCTTTCTACAGCTTCATACATCTGTGTATTCTGGATCCCCAGGCCACAAAAGATGACAAATGCTTCCAGAAACTGCTCATCATTTCTGTTGAAAGCCTTGATCTTGCCTGAGTTTTCTTCCATCTTATTCACAAGCTGGCAAACCCCTAAGTCAGGATAGAGAAATGTAAAGAAGTAATGCATAGAATTGTCAAAACATCACCTATAGCATGGAACATCAAGAGATCGACTAAGTCCGTGACGGTTTAGCCTACAGTACAAACCATCAATGTACATAAAAGTTACACACAGGAGTGCAATAGATTTTTTTTTTTGCCCTAAAGCTTGTTAGATTGATTTCATTGTATTTAATCGTAAATCTTAAAGCATAATATATTACTTAGTAGACCTAAAAAGCACTTACTAGGATTTACAAAGCAAAAATGTAGGTGAAATTCTAGGGTAGTTTTCATCCTAACTATTATTATTAATAGCATTCTAGATTGATATAATCCCTAAAGACAATTTGTCCTTTGGAGGCTAATTAAGTTTTTATAAGCATGCCAAAAGAACATTTATGAAAGTCAGAACACTGGTACACAGAGTTTTTGCTTCCTTATTTGAGTCAGTACTGGAAATTTTTTAAAATACATGAACTTAACAGATAATAACCAAGTTGAGGCTCAAAGTTCGAATATATTTGCTGACTCTATGAATATGTGATTGAATTACAGCCTGCTTCAGAGATTACTGAAGTCATCAAAAAGCATCTTATTGAAATCAGATTGTTAGCTTCAAAATGGTTGGTAGTTGCATCTGTTCATTTTCCATTTATTTCTGCTGATTAGTGCCAGACTTCTCTGTGTACTTGCCATTGAGGGGCAGGTAACTTCTACCGAGCCTGCAGATGAAATCTTCAGTACCATTTTAAGCAGATGGGAATTCACTTATATACCTCAATTTAGCTTTACCTAGTGGATGGCAGCTTTTGCTAAGAAAGTGGAATATTAATTAAAGCAGCTGCTTTGTAAGCACACATTGTGCAAAACAGCTGTGAGTGTGATTATTGTCTTAAACATGTCCAAATGTTTCCTCACTCTCAAGAGTGCAAGTACTAGCAGTTTTAAGGATAAAAGCTAACATTTTCCTAGTCAGTTGTAAATAAGTGTCCCAGTGAAAATCTAAGTTGCAAACTAAAAAATCTAAAAAAAAGTAATTGCAAAAGTCTTCATTTTATATAAAATTGCTTACCAGTTGGTGTACTTCACATATTTTATAAATAACATTTTGCAGACGAAACAATGACTGACTAAATATGTATTTCACCAGCAAAAGGGAAGATAACCATTTAGTGTGATGTTTCTAAAACACTTTAACCAGCTTTCAGGTTTTCTTTCTCTAGCAGAGCTACTTGCAATTTAAATAGGCTATGTGAACAGAATCTGAATGCCTTACACTTTGCCACCATAAGGCCAGAGAAGATGGATTTGTTTCTGCTTATGGATAGGAATGAAATTATAATTAATACTATTTTACAGCAGTACCAATATTGAATATTATCAGCAGCTGCTCTAAGGTTTTATCAGTGCTACTGTTTTTTTTTTATATGGAAGTATTTCTAGCATTGTAGTACTCTAAATTTAGAGACTAAGAAACCTCACTGAGGTTTTTAATTGAAAGAAACATAAAGTCTGTGAGGGAGCAAGTTTGTATCTGCCCTTTTACAGTAAGCAGAAAAAAGGAGAAAAAGAATGTTAAGCACACATTTAAACTATGTTTTTAGAAGAACAGCGGCCTTGCACGTAGAAGTTCTAATATCTAATGGTAGTGTATGAACACTGACCTATTTTCAAATTATGTTCTCTTCAGGGAACTGTTATTTTAGTATCAGAATTTCCTCTAAAGAGATAAGAATATTATAACTGTAGTTATCAACCACTGGGCAGGCATTGTGGTATCTGAATATTGCAAACGGGATTCCGACTTAATGGATTAGTAGATCCGTAATTGGTAGTAAAAATATATAATTTTAGAGAATAAGGATTCACCAAAAACAAGATTATCTTTCCCTGGGAAAAAGAAGCAAACTTATAAAACTCAGGGAAAATCTCATGGAACTTACTTTCAGATCTCTGTTTAGTACTGTTTATGATTTTATAATTATTTCCATAGCAACGGTGATGTAAGAAACACAAGTGAGTAAGCCATAAGAGCAAATGAAGTCTTAGAAGACAAAGCATTTGGATAAACATAAATGCCTTTAAAAAAACTGGGAAAACTGCAGCAAGTATACTGTGTAGAATCCAAGGCTCTTCAGTATTTTTCAGAAGATTCCCCAAAGCATTCAGAGGTCCATACATTAGATCTAAAGGAACTCAAAATTCTTTTATTGGGACATACAAAACCAAAGAAAGATTCAATAAAGTTTTCACCACATACCTGAAAAATGCACAAGTCAGGAGAATAAAAAGTTCATCTCTCTTCCAGTAAGATTTGCTTGGTTTTGCTGTGGAGAGCTTTTCCCACCCTCACCCCTCATCTGCACATTCCACACCCCAAGTTCTGGTCTTGGGTATACTAATCTTAAAAAAAAAGAAGACTTAAAATAATCTTATATCATATATATTATGCAAAAGGAACTTCTGTGTTTTGTCCCCAGTAAAACTTTTTGGCCTCGTCCTATTTAAGATCTGAACATGATGTGTGCTGTGAGACCTTAAAGGACTTTGAAGATTTCCCATTGCTCAGACTTGAAAAACTCACCTGAAGGGCTACCCTGACTGCAACTCAGTTTGAACTTCCACAGGAAAAAAACAGAAGATCTCCATATGACATCAGATGCAACTGTTTTATCAGCAGTTAACAGCATAGCAAAATATCTCTAATTAAAGCTCAATAGTCCAATTTTTATCTTGGTCTTCTAGAGTATGGTAGAATATATACAACAAAGTAATAAAAGAACTCACTGAAGAAGCTAATAAAGAAATTTCAGGGAACTCAATTCAGAAAAAACAAGGCTTCTCTTTCTGTTTCAGGAAATATATAATAGGATCTGTCTTCATGGAAAAGGGATCTCATATTTAATATAGACATTGATTATGTAGTTTTGTCATAACTCTCAACAACAATTAATTGAAGATTAATAAAATTGCACTCTTGGAAGATTTTCTTGCCAAATTCTGTAAGGTTGAGGAAGTTGCATTCATGCTACTATCAGGAAGTCAGTATATTTTATGTTCTGTTTCGCTGTGGAGCTTATTGTTGCCAGCATAGCACTCTGACATGCATTCCAATTCCCATGGTACAGGTAAGTCCTGGTAATTTCCAAAAGCATCATTATAACCTTGTTTAAGGAGAATCTGAAACTCACCGAAAGACTTAACACACATTAAGCATATTCCCTGAAGTGTCGTTAGGATTAGATCCTCTAAACAATTCAGGTATTTATCCATCTTTGAAGATCCAGACTGTGGCTAAGTATTTTTATTATTATTTTGAATCTATACAAATGCTGAAGTATCACAAGAGTGTTGTAGATACTTGGTAACTTGTAAGGTAAGCAATTTACAGGCAAGTTTGCAATGGACTTGTTGGCTGGAAGCATCATAATTAAGAATTTTCCTCTGCATTTGTTGCTGAGACTGTACTGTGGAACACAGAAATATTTCCATGAAATGTACAAAAACATTTTTTGTAGAATTTTTTTTTTTAAAGATACCTACCTATCACCTTATTCTTCTTCCCATTTTTTATTGGTGTACACAGCAAACTCTTTATATGTTGACTTACACTGTCTGCATTGTCAGTCTGTTAAACAAAAAACAAAACAGTTACAATTTTTAAGGCCAGTGCTTAAGTACCTGAAGTGAAAATGCGAAGCTGGAGTTTGCATTATTGTTTTACACATGTTCCTTCAGAAAGCAACCATGTCTTTGAAGAGTTTACACATCTTTGGCTGGATGGTGTAATAAACATTACATCTGATACAAGCTTTGGTGAATAATAATACAGATAATGATGATAATCACCGTTCAGACTTTCTAGGGACTTGTAAAGTTGTGCTAAAAATGTGTTAATTTTATGATAGGTTCTTTCACTTCACTTTCATGAAAAAAGCAATTCTGCACCAAGACAAAGTGTTCCACTCAATGCAACTGAAAAGAAATCAGCTGAGCTTTAGGACACCTGTCTACTCACATCAGATGAAGAGCTGTGAAATTAACTGACCAATTCCATTTCTAGCATATCCCCTATACTTGCAGTAGAGCCACAGAAGTTATAAAACAAGAGTTCATATCATTAAGCTAACAGTGTATTTTGTGACACTAAACTTTCTGTAAACCCTTCTCGTTTGTTTGAGATGCCTTAATTAACCCAGCAACACAATGAAAGGTGCCTTGGTGAAGACCAAATTATGATCCAAAGAATGACCAGTTTTCCAAGTAGGTAAACGTTCTGCAGTCTTACAGAGACCTTTTATCATTGCTAGGCTGGGTATATTTTGCTATAAGTTTGTTTCATGCTCCAAGAAAAGGACAGTGAACTTATTCGTGAGGTAAGAGAGTGGATGGGTGGAACAAAATGACAAGGCATCTTTTTCAAATATCTGGTGAGAAAATGACCTAGTTTTGTTCTGTAGCTCATAGTTCTACTGAGAAGTAAATTAGGGCCAATCTCTAATTGTATGTGGCACAAAAGATGTGCACACACTAATATTTCAAATCGAAGGTGTTGGGTGAATTGTCTGTTTGGTTTTTTACTACTATTGCTTTGCTATTTGATACTCTGCAAGAGATTGAAAACTCTTTTTGCAGGCAAATGCACAAAAACTACATTGCTTGTAAGTGGCAATACGAAGTATGATTATTTGAAGAAAACATTAAAGGATTATGTTATGATGGATACTTTACATGACTGTGGGAATTTAATATTTAGTAGCTCATTATCAAAAAGATAGATGGATTACTCAAGACTAGGATTTCCTGCTCTCTGTACTTTGGTCTAAAAAGATGTGCATGTGTAATCAGCTGTAAAGGAAGGATTAGAGCCAGCATCTCTCCCTAGACCTCTCCAGCAGACGCAATTGAGAAACACTAAATCAAGTTTGCATGAAAATTGGTTTAAGGCTACCCTAAGAAGAACCTGCTGTTCTACGGTAAAGTTCAGATGCACTGAAACTCAAACTTGTATGGAGTGAGATAAGAACACAGTTCACAGTGCTTAAAAAAAAATACCTGACACAGTATTAATGAAAAGGAAGGAGACTAAACAAGAACAGGCATAAATGGCTTTAAGGAATGTTGTAGATATTTGAACTTTATCTCCACTGCTCTAGCTTTGTTGATTCAGGGGAGAACAAAGATGCATGGCTGCTGAATCTCTGGTTTACGTACTGTTTCTGTATGTACTGAACCTGAGGCAGGCAGTATCAGGGCCTTCCTGTGAAGAAACATATACTGGTTTTCTGCCTCGTGTCACTACGTTGGCTGCCAATGCATTTAGACAGCACAAAGTCCTTTTTATAAAGTGAGTAAGTGCACCGTTGAACATTCTCCAAAGAAAGAGGCAAGTCAGCATTTTTAGGTTACTAGGTACGCCAGGGATTTCCCTCATGCCATGGTTTGTCAGCTTTAAAAAGATTTTGCCTACAGTCCAGCCTAAGATTTCTCCTATGTAGTGGTAAAGAAGCAGCCACTGTGGCTGTGTTTAAAAACATTATTTTCATTACGTTTCTTTCACATGCATAATGTGTAAATCATCTAGATTCCAGGGAAAATGTGTAAGAACTCTGACTCCACTGACAAAGTTTTGTTTCAGAGAGTAATTTGGAATGACTCTCAAGGTATTCCTTTTATGTATTTTAAAATGTCTTCAAAATAGATGCTTATTTCTTTAATGATTTAATGTAGTATATCCATGCGATTCCTTTTTTACTTCCACTCCTGCAGTTAAGATAATTTTGTGCCCTACACTATTGAGAGCACTTGATTCCTGCATTGCTCTGTCCTTCATAAAATCCTACTCCAGAACATCAGTGAAACATTGCACACGGAAAAAGGAAAGCAACATAGCTCCCCGCTATGATGCTGCTCCTCCTATCCACTTACTGGAACAATCACAGTCAGCATTGTACTTTCTGAACTTTTGGTTGTGTGACTCAGAACAAAGAGTTTGGTAAAAACCTGCTGATCACCATAAAACTTCTCCCTTTTCTCTCCCTGAGACCCCCCAGCTTACAGGCTTAACTGTAGTAACAAGAGTTTCTTTCAAGATTCTGCATTGAGAGGAAAACACAGAATTACAATTTTGCTTTATATTGACAACAACTTTCAGTGCATCCCATGACTGTAATCTCAGGCCTTCCCTACTAGCTCTCCAGTATGTGTTCAGTAGTACATCATGCCATGAGCATACATCTGATGAAGCGTAAAGCAAAAGCTTCTATAGAAAAGTGAAGTTGCTGCTCATCCAAAACAGCAAAGATGCAAAACAGCATGCATATCATTAAGCTTTGCCAAAAATAAATAGGGAAGGGAGAGAATAAAAGGGAAGGAACTTCTGAGAGCCTCCCAACAATCACAGTAAGCTACAGAGGATTACTATGAAAACCTCCAACTATTCTTCACTTAAATGCTTTCCAGAGAATGTATTGCAAGCTCTCCACATCATGGTGTCTATTTATTCACAAATGAATGCTAAGCTTTTTTAGTAATGGATGTAGAGATACCCTGCTCACTGTGTGAGTATTGTACTATTTCTGCACTGATCATGAATTTTATAAAGCAAACATAGTAAGTTTCTTTGTGTTTGCAGAATTCTGTGACCATTAAATTAAAAAACAAAACAAAACTAAGGGGAAAGCAAGAAAGATTTGAAAGGTAAAAAGAAAAGAAAAATTAATTTCTGAATTACAAATCTACGCTTATTTTACTTACTGTCCAGGGAAATCTTCTGTCTTTGCAGACATCTGGGATGTTGAGAGGCTCCATTGTATTCTTGACATACTGAGCATACATATAATTGATTTTGTTTGTATCATAGTCCCTGAAAGATGCAATATTATTTTTGTGTGCTTAGTATGACATCAAGTCATTCCATTATGCAAAGCAGGTAATTGTAAATATCCTTCATCTATAGGGCCAAGAAAGATATAACCAACAGCTATATAGTGGAACTGAGTTCAAATCTTGTACCCTAATCCAGCTGTCATTGCAAAATGACTGGGAGGATTAATTTATACACTGCACTGTTTCTTTAATATTCCAAAATGTTAACACCAAACATCAAACTTAAGAAATAATACAGGACATGCAGATGAAGGACAAAGAATGAGCAAATGGGTTTACACTGATATAAACAACTCTGAAAACAAACTATTTGCAAATCTGACACACCTGAAAAATCAATACTGTATGAGATTTGCATATTCTTTAGACTGAGCGCAACTGGTAATATTTCTGAAGTTTCTACTTCAAAGTTTATTTCAAATTTGTTCTAAAAGAACAGTCAGCATGAGGATTCTGTTATTGAAGTAGAGGTGTTTTTTCCAAATTGGGACATAAAATACCTTCGCAAGATCAGTCATCTCCTGCTTTTATAGCCATGAAGTTTTTAATTAGGAGATTTCAATTCTATCAGAACCCTTTGCCAGCACTGGAGGAGGGCGTATGTCCTAGTAATGCACCTATTACCATCAAGCTCCTACAGTTTCCTCTGACATTTGACTTGACTTTAGTTATCCTTCTGGAGCAAGTGCACATGCAAAGGATGTTCACAGTGCTACAGGGAGAAAACTATTCTTTTGTTATTTCACCAATTTGGTTATACAAGGCAATACCCCACAATTCTGAACACTAGTCTGATCTGGGCGTGATTCGGGGTCCTTGATTACGTAATAAGCCTGAAATTATATCTTGTAAAGTAACACTTCCCATCTAATCCATGTAATTAGATTCCTTGTGTTGCCTGATATTGTGAACTTAAAACAAAGCATCAGTTCTAAATCCAGTGGCTGACTCATAGTCCATGGCATGTAACTGTGCTGTTTCATGAACAAAATTCAGATATGCAACTAAGGTTCAAGCATTCCCTCCCTATCAGTTACAAGAAATAATTTAGTGATGGTCCATGCGAGCAGGAAATTAAATTTTGGTACATCAACTAGTAACCATAAAAGGGATAATAAATAGAAAGGTAAAGTCTGTCTCTTTACCATCTCCATAGTGTAGAAGAGGAAGTAAACAGTTATCCTCTGATCTTATGACCATTCTGTACCTATGTACTTTCTGATTGTACATTGTATAAAATCGCAATGCAGTTCAACAGTTACTTGCTTTAGCCACACGCTTTGGAGTTCATTTTCAAATACATATAATTAAATTTCATATCAGAAATGTTCACTAAAAAAAGGTCAAAGGTATGGAAATCTTCATTTTCTCTCTGGACACGACATCCGTAGTAATGTATTTTTGATAGGACTGTGTCTCACTCTTCTGACACTATTGGAATCAACTGCTTGTGATGACAGACAGGTTATGGAGGCAATAATTTTCAAAATTTAAATATGGAGAGAGGTTCAGATTAAATTTTGCCAACTGTGTAATCTGAATATTTGAATTCAACTATTTTTACAACTTTTTCTTCCTCTCACTTTAAATTCTTAGTCATTTCTTGAAGATGACTGAAAGTTAGAACTTTTGGACTTTTCTTTTGATTTTGTCAATCATATTCCTTGAATTGCAGCCCACCCTTGAGTTGTAACTATGTACTGAGACTTGAAAAAGTGGAGAGACCAGGCCTTGTTCTCCTAGACTTCCTGGTGTGACAGTTTGCCTGTGTATGTTTCAGGACAAATCTGCTCCACAATAGATAGCAGAAATATGTGGTACCCAGTGGGATGAGATGGTACACAGGTCCTTTACTATGAAAAATAATATTAAAAGCATAATTTTTTGAACATTTTCCTGTGGTTAACAAAAGCTTAATTTCATTGTTTTACCTTTTCTGATTTTCTGCTGAATCTAATTCCTCAGCTTCCATATGAAACACACTAGAAAATGAATCCTGAAAAAACAAGAAAATATTTTAATTTACAGATGTGGATGTTTTAACTAAGAGCAGCAGTATTCATGTGAAAAGCCTGTTGCAATTAACAACACCTCTTCTGTAAAAAAGATAAGTATAAAATTGTTCATTTCATATCAAGCAGCAACAGTACAGAATCCTATGACAAAAGTATTTTTGATGTAACTTTTAGTATCAGTGAAGTATCTTGAATCTCTACTGATCACTCTGAGAAGAAATGCCAGTATATAAGCTGTGCCATCTATCTCTAGAAGTTCCAGATTTTAACATTAATTCAATTCCAGACCAAGAGCACATAATATCTACTTTGCCTGAGGACATCAATGCCTTTTAAACATTTCGACAAATGTGCATTGCTTTCCACATAGGTTTTTTTCTTATAGTCGAGAATCCTAACTGTAGGGAGCAATTAGATTCTCTCTGCACTAACGATTCAAACTACAGACTGGAAAGTAAGTGCTGGAGTTTAGTTGACATGCAGAGACATTGTGACTATGTGAATACACACATTATGTAAATTCCTCTTCTGTATTCTTGTGTGCAGGAGTTACTCTCTTAAATACTGTGAGAGTGATTATTACATAATAAAATCCTGCTCCTTTTCTGCAGCCTATGGGATGCCCATACCTCCTCTAGGGAATAAGCACTTCTGCCTTTAAATAAAAAAAACCTACTCACAGTACAGTCTTCATCCACTATGAAGATGGTACACCTCTGCACCTGCATGAAGGATATTATGGTGGCAGCTATCTTCTTCAGAATTACTTCCAAAGACTGCTGTTCTTCAAAAATAAGGCTGGCAAGATCAAGAAGCACCTGGAATAGAGGTCTTTATGAAAATTTGACTAACTGTGATGAAAGCAATAACTAGTTATTACTTTGTATGATTCTTCCCCTATTCCCTGAACCAAGGAAGTCAACACATACATCTGTGACAAAGATTAAGCTTTGGCTCTCATACAGACCACAAGGCAGCAGTAATTAATAGCCAGTTTGACATGTTTGATGGAAGAAATTGATAGCATACTTAGCTGTCTGATGTTTTCAGTCAGAGAAACAGAGTAGATTTTGGCATTAACAGCTGATCAAATGTAATTTGAGAAGTCCAGACCACACACAGTAATTTGCCCTTAGGAAACCTAATAGTTTCCTATGGCTCATGTGTGCATTATAAGAACGTCAACTGTGATATTTAAATTACTTAAGACTTTCAAACACAATTATTCCTTGTAATTCAAACAAATCCTAATGAACTCATTTGGTGAAAACATCATTTAGATGCAGCCTGTCATATTTCAAAGCTGCTGCTGAAGAACTTAGCTGGTCAGATGCAAGTAAATTATATTCCCTTTATCCCCACAGGAAGCATGGAACCAATTTGAAAAGATTATCCAAATTTGTACCAATTTACAAACACTGATATTCACGTGGAAACTCAGACCTACCAGAAAGTTATTAAAAGAACTGCTGCTTAGTTGTTTCTCCAAAAACTTTTCATACCATGTAGGGTAGACATATTCCACTCACAGAGGCCATGGCATTAATAAACCATCAATTACATAGAGTAAAAAGAAAATTCTATTTCCTGTCTGATCATTATGGAAAATATTGTTAAATATTGTTAGTGACTATTTATAGTTGTAGGAGACTGAAAGAGCAATCTGTATAACCTCTACAATTTTGTATGGGTAATTTTACCTGAAATTTCTGGAGTATGGAAGCCTCTGGCTGTGTAATATACACAGTGAGCCACAGGGTAAGTTCAGGCAATATTTAGTATATTGACATAGGATGATACACAATATTCAATTAGAGAAATTAAAAATTGCCAAGGAACAGCTACCGTATGAGAAAAAACCAGCAGAATGCAGTGATTTGTAGCTAACAATAATTTTTGTATTTTTGGGACAAACCTGTTGATCGTACCTGATTACGCCTGTTTTCAAGCAAAGATGTTTCATACAATTGAGCATTGTGAAGAACAATTCCACAAAATGCCAAATATGCAGCAAAATCCTGAAAACAAACAAACATAAGCTTCTGATGAAGATAGTGTCTCACAGCATCTTAGCTTTATTCAAAGATAAACTGTTACATTTTTTCACTTTGAGGTATTAATCGATATTTAAAGATATTTTTGGCAATTATGTATTCAGGTTTTTTTCAGTCACTCTTAATTCTTTTCCTCAAGAATCTCTTCTCCCTTTTTTAAAAGAATAGTCTTTCAAGTTTATCCTGGTGAAAGTAGGATTGGAAGAAGCAGCAGATCAAAAGAATCAAGTCGTTTTGCAACAATACAGTTTTTACCTAGAAAAACATAGTACAGACAATCAGCATCTGTTATTTTATGGAATTCAGTCTCTTCTGAAGTGAAAATAAAATTCTGCTAACATAACAAAACCACAAGTTTTTTCACTATCTGAATGGGATGAATTGGTATCTTGTAGATGCTCTGTATGCATTTTGTTTTAAATGGGAAAGTTTTCAAAAGGAAAGAGTAAATTCTGATTTTTTTACTGATGAAGATTAAATCACCTTCTTCAGCCTTTTTTGCTATGCAAATTTAATGTGAGTTCCAGAAATGTCTGGAAAGCAACTACCATGTGAGAACTGGGAGTCAAGTTGCCATCTCCTCTTCTGATATCTCATATATTGTTTATAATTTATCCAAGGCTTTTCTCTTCCTGCAATTACTGTATTGGGAAGCAATACAGTATTTAAAAAAATAGACAAATTTTAATATTCAAAATACATATTGTCAGAGATGCCAAGAGAATTAATATCAGTTCTTAAAAGATAATGCCTATGATAAGGTATGAAACTGTCCTTAAGTGTATTTCAGTAGGGTAAGCTTCTGTTTCAGAGACATATGAGAGGTACCATTCTGATCCAGAAATTAAACTACATCCCATCTACTTTTCTCATGGCTTTATAAGCAAAGAACTCTGCAATATTGCAAGGTATTTTCACTTGTTAGAGGCGTTTCATTTTTCGTAACTTTAAAATGTCTGATCAGTGTGAAAAGTAGTAACATATTCAACCCCTGCTCTCCTATGTAAACAGAGACATAAATCTCCAGCTTCTGTACCTTTTCATCTTGTTCCGTGAAAGTCCCACCGGTTCCAGATTTCTTATTAATTGCTTGAGCCACACCAACAACCTAGTGTATTAAAAATGAAATAATTATATCATTTTTAAGTAGTCTATCATTGGACTCTAGTATTCCTAGACAGAGGAGAAAATAAATGATTGTTACATGTATATCTTTTGTTGGCCTTTGCATAACCAAATGTATTTAAACCCATTTATTTCTAATTTATTCATATTACAATTTCTGAGCATGAACCTGACATAACAAAAAGAGAAAAAGTGGCAAAACGTCCTGGATGATCTTATGAAGAAGGGTTGATTTGATTCAAAACTTGTTCTGTAAGTTGAATGAATCATCTCACAGAAGGACAGCAGTGGTTTATACTTCTGAAGCCGTAAGCAACATCTCTCTCTAATGGTCATCTACTTTTGCGTGTAGAACCTACTCGTCCTGCTAGCTCTGATGAAGTTTCTAAAACATACCCTTCTCACTGGAGGCTTCTTACAAGATCTTTCTACCACATTCTTTTTGCTTTCTGCTTACTTCTGAAACTGCTCAGATAGAATTTTTATCTTGCTGAAAAACAGTATACACAGGTTGTGTACCTGCCAGAATCAAGTTGGTTACTGTTAAGTACTTATTTAAAGATAGGTTTAGAAAAAATTTGCTTTGAGATTGAAGTAATGTAAGACCATTTCAAGTTGTTAATGACAGCAGTTTTTTCATCTTACTTTTTTGGATAAACATTACCAGGAGACAACTACGGTGTGCGTGTTTAAAAAGCTGTATTTATGTGTTACTCATGAAATTTATAACTGCTAAACTGAAGGAGGTCATACAGTTATATTTTTGTAATGGAAAAGACAACAATTTACTGTCTCTCACACCAGCATTCCCAAAATACTGATGTTACAAGTAAGGTCATTGTTCTGCAGCATGAGTCACTGCCAACTGTGGGTTCAAAAATGTCTGTCTGAAATAAAGCTCAGCTGTCATGACCGTTCCATACAATGCAAGTCTTCCCACAGTCAACTTCTCATTTACTTCAGTAAGAATTTCTTATCTAGAGAACATTCTCACTGTAGTAACAATATACTTGCCATATACATTTCTACAGCAGGCTTTCAATTGTAAGCAAATCCTTTAATAAATCTATATGCTTTTACTTTTACCTGCGTGTGGAAAGACTAATGCTTAGGCCTTTTTTCCTAACCGCTGTCTTTTCTGGGTTTCTCATTTTTTTTCTTTTTTTTTTCCAGCTTTGGCCCAGCATGAACAAAGACAATTTTTATGAGTTAAGAGACTCCTTATGGCATCAACAGGTGAGTACTTTTGTCTTGTACCACAAGACTATTTAGCCTCCCTTCATTAGCCATGCAGGTTTCTCATATATTAACAAAGCACGTTCCAATGGAAACAGTCATTTTTATATCTTTGTTAAGGCCTTCCATTAAAAGCTTTTAGCAGAAGGGGGAAAGAATATTGAGGAGAGTAAACCTATTAAAAATTCATAGTTGTTTTGATAATAACAATTGCATGCAAAAGACGAACTGCATAAAATACTTGTTTTTTGGTAAAAAATCGGGAAAAAAACAATGTTTTCCAGTAACTTTTTACACTTTTAAAGAGAACCTTGTCGTATGTGCAATTTTTGCATATAAAATTAAAAGTTTTAAAAATTAAACTGATTCAAATTCTGGCCTGAATTTTATTTATACCAGTGCAAATTTAAGTGAACTTCACTAAGATGTGTATTATTCAGGTTGGGTATTAGGAAAAATTTATTCTTAGAAAAAGTGGTGAGGCATTGGAACAGGCACTGGCTGCCCAGGGAGGTGGTGGAGTCCCTGGAGGTGTTCAAGAAATGCGTAGGTGTTGCACTGAGTAACGTCATATAGTGGTATGGTGGTGATGGGTTCATAGTTGGACTACACGATCTTAGTGGACTTTCCAACCTTAATGATGCTATGATTCTGTTAGTTTCCAAATCTTGGAGTCTTGGCTGATAACGGGTAATTAGGAGAAGATGTAAAAAACTCAGGGAAATTAGTTCTTTTTACTAAAATAATTATGTAATTAGGACAAAAGTGATAGTATTTTAGACTGTGTCAAACATAGGCCTGCATTTTAGAGAATCCTAAGCATAGTATGAAATCCAAATCTTCATTTTTCAAACTTACTATAAATCAATCTGAAAAGACAATAGGTCTGGTACCTCCAGATGGGATTTATGTTCACACCAGCAGAAAATGTGAATAAAAGGTTGACTGTAACTACTATGAGCTCAGCTGTACAGAAAACTTATTCAGATAACAGGTATATCAAAAGTGTGATATATTTGTGGCAATAAACAAGACATATATCTGTATATATGAGATAAAGCAAATTCTCTGTAAAGCCTGAAGAACACTGTAAAAAAAGTGACAGCCCACTTGAACATTCACTGATGTATGCACTGTTCCAGTCTAACAAAAAGATGTTTTTTTAAATTACCTAGGCACTGTTACATCTTTTTTCCTTAACAAGCAGGCAACAGATAAACCTTCTTAAAAGTCGTAGCACTAAAGCAAAGGTAGTTATTTTTTGTCACTGTCTTGCTATGCCTACAGAATTACCCTGCATACCTGTTGTTCACCCAAGGAAAAACTAGTAGGAAACAAAGAGGCTTAAACAGCCATGAAAGGGGATGACTGCTAGAAAATCATAAGCAAGTGCTGTGGAAAAAAGAAAGCTGAGAATAAGGGAGAGTAAACATTGAAGTGATTACTATTTGCTTGTACTTAGATATCTGTAATCTTGTGTCCTAATCCCTAAAGTAACCAGTGATCTGTTGAGTGCTACAAACTTTTTCATGAGCTTCACCCCTAGTCTGACTAGGTAGGGTGTTACACACACCAGTCATGCAGCTCCCAGCAAGACCCCCTATCCAGGTTTGCTGTATTTGAAGCACAAAAGGGGTGGGCAGAAAATAGTAAGCTGTACACAAAGGACCTTAACTCCTTGGTCCAGCCTTCTTTAAAATCAATAGAAAAAAAAATCCTCTTGGATCAGATACCAAATCCTTTGTAATTTGCCATTCAGATGCCATAAGATAGATATATACCATGAACATAAAAGCAATTTTGATGATGGAATAGTTTTCTTATTGTCATTCCCAAAAAAGGAAATAAAAAACACCCAACAATTACTGAGTTGATAGCCATACCTGTTTTTCCAGCTCAGAACACAGCTCTCCTAAATGTATTCTTGCTGGCAACACAAGCAATGCTCCAGTGCTGCTGCTCATTCTGTAACCTTTCTTCTTCAGCTGTAACACTTATCCCATTCAATAAAATGTGATCCACATTATAAGGAGAGATTTCTTTTAATTATCAGAGGGCATTCTCTTTTCTATTCTCTTTCAATAGTTGTCTCCTGCCTCTAAAAGTAGCAGGCTACCTAGAGTGTTTGTCAGTAGATGATAACTAATGACTTCAGTTCTGATGACTGTGATCCAAATTTTATCTGAATTGTTTCGTGCTGCATTTTTCTGTACATTAAGATTGCAGGCCTAATTCTGTGAAAGCTTTTCCAGCTCTACAGGGAGCTAGTTCCCTTTTTAGTTCATTCTTACTTCAGCTGATTTAGAAAAGACTGCTTTGCATCCTCAGAATTAAAAATATATACTTTTTTTTTTCCTGGCACCTGAAAAGAAATCACACGAAGCCAAAAAATGGTAACAGGAAAACTCAACTTTTATCTCTTTGTAAAAATGGGAACAAATTCACATGAGAGGTCAAAGTAAGTGGTTTTAAGCTTCCTTTGCTCTCCTGCTCTTGTAGAACTTTGATCAGGCTTATAAAATTATCCTGTAGGGACAGACTTGTGTTTACAGACTTTCATTTTTAACCAACAAAATTTCACATCCTCTGTCATTCTTGCCAGCAGTAGCCTGCTTGATTCCTAGCAGTCTAGCTGCTATAAAATAGCGTAAGATGAAAATCCACCCAAGGAGCAAATTACTGTTCTCCATAATCCTGCAGCAAGGCTGCTGCTGGAACTGGAGTTAGTTTGTTTCAAATAAGATTGGCTATTTCTACACTATACTGCAGTCCCTGTGATGTGTTACGCCTGAACTTGTGTTGTGGGAGAAAATAATTTAGCCAGCTAAGGTTAACATGCTTCCATTTTATAAAGTTCATCAGGATACTTTAAAAGGCTGTTGTAAACAGAATACCACCCTGATGTACTTGGAAAAGCTTCATGGTGACAGGAGATAGAGCAAATTAAAACAACAACTGTTTTGTTGTTTTAGGCATTTTAGGCATCATCTACACAATTGCAGCGCATATTGCCAGGAAAAAAATAGTTGCCAATTAGTAGGAAGTTCAATCTCACATACTTGAGGCCCAGAGCCGGAGTGACAAGTTTCACTTAATACAACTAAAAGTCCCCACATGAGAAAATACTACAGATTTCAATAGAAATTAAATCAAAATAGTATGTTATGGAAATGACTTTGCACAACTGAAAGAAAAAAAATGGAGAAATAGCAGAAACCGATGTCATTTCTGTACACATTCTACAACAGTCATGATGACTCTCCCAGTCAGGATCCATCCATTCTACAGATATCCCAAACCAGAGAGCTGTACTGACCCTTGTATCCGTTCTGGATAACTCTACAAGTTGGTTTAAACTAATGACTTCCATTCAAGGCCTTTCTTCCTCATTCACATTCCTCATTTCTCATTCAGGTTGGATATTAGGGAGAATTTCTTCTCAGAAAGAGTGGTAATGCATTGGAACCAGCTACCCAGGGAAGTAAGTGGTGGAGTCACTGTCCCTGGAGGTGTCTAAGGAAAGGGTGGATGTAGCACTTAGGGACATGGTTTAGCCAGCAACATTGGTGGTAGGTGGACAGTTGGATTAGATGATCTTAGAGGTCTCTTCCATCCTTAACGATTCTGTGGTTCTGTGATTCTTCAGTGGTCAAAAACAGCAAATGATAGAGCCTTGTCTGCTCAAAAGCATCATATGGCAGTACTTTTAGCATATGATGTGAGGGACAGAATTTCCATTTAATTATGAGACAGTCATTGTACAGCACTGATTTACAGGTATCAGGACTTTGTTCAAAGCCCCTAAAGTTGATACAAAGCTTGATCAGTTTGTAGTGTTTTATGAGCAAATGAGAACTCTTTATGAAGCTAGCACTATACAAGCATCTGTGGTCTGATCTTAAAGGACGTAATGTAATGTCTCTGGCATCTGTCAGCAAGAATAGATGGAGTAGGGAAATGAAAAAAGTTTTACTAACAAGTGAATGAGTTTCTGTTCTTCAGTGCAACTCTGCAGAGAAACTTATACCTCACTACTTTTCTCTTGGTAAGATTAATACTAGTTGCTGGGTCCTTTTTAGGAGCTCTACTGTGAATCAAACTGTTTTCTTCTTTTCATCTATGGAATTTCTTATTAGTAGTTATTTTTAAGTAATATGTTGGTTTCTCACATGCCTCATGGAAATAAAAGAAAATGTGAAAAACATCTACTGGAAAAATCTCCATACTTCAGCAGGCCCAGAGGATTTAATAATCAGCATGAGATTTTCTTCCTCTGAATTAATGACTCTTTTGTTTTAAAAAAGAATACTAATACTAAACAAACAAACAAAAAAAGACACAGTTGCTTCTCATTTTCAGTGTTTATTTTTGGAAGTCTTCCAAAATTATCTGTTGACTGTGACTGCTGACATGGGCTAAGGAAGTATTCACTATCTTCAGTATTTCTAGAGGGGCCTTGGGAATTTAGTTAGTTAGTTAGTTTTTACAGGGAGGAGACAGTATTTTTTTTTTTTTTTTCCTGAAAAAGCAGATGGCAAGTTGAAGACCGTTTCACTGACTCTGACATCTGTCCAGAAGCATATCAGAAAACCATTACAGTAAGAGGGACAAAAACCTTCTGGTAGAGACTTTAAACCATCAGAAGGAAAAAAAAAAGAAGTGCTATCCTTTCCTAGCAAAAATCTTCTGGTTTAGCTCCTTCAAATTATTGCATATAAGAGTGAGTGTAACACTTTCCTCAAAATTTGTGTTGGCTGAAGCTCTCAAAATAAATACATATCTGCTTCATTTCCATTTGCTGATGCACTTAGGAGCAGAAACCTCACAGAAGATACGGCCAATTACAGGTTTATTCAGCCTGTAAGTCATGGCGTATTTCACCAGCAAACTACAAGTCCTATTCCTTCTTCCATCTACCATGAGGACCCGACAAGAAGTTAGCACTTTCATGTTCTCTGGCTTGCGAGACCTTGTAATTCACTTCTGATCGCAATTACAGAGAACACAGTATTTTTTCCATTCACCAAAAAAGAAAATGGGATGGCATGGGTGAAATTTAAAACCTTACATGGTCCACTGCTCTCTGCCTGCCCTCCATACAATACCTGATTTGCTTGCCTAGGGCCAGCAGTGGCTGCTGCCAGCTGGAAAGGGGGAGGCTTTTAAGTGGGCATGAGAGTTGGAGAGCAAGACTAGAAGTGTTGTCCATTAGGCACTATCAAGTCAGTTTCAAGCTCTCTCCTTGGAAGTATTGAAAAAATATTTTAAACCAAAATTTATGGTAGGTATTGTCTGGGTCAGCTGGAGTAAGATTCAACAAATCAGCTAAGTCAAGAGTTTAATCAGTTTATTTAATGAGAAAAGGCTCACAGCAGTGACAGTCAGGGTAACACACTCTGTAAGAGGATTAAAAAAAAAAAGGAAGAGCAAGAAAAAAGTTTCGTATCTTCAAAATAATCTTGACAGCATTTTTTTTGGAGTTTGAGAACTTTGAACTATCTGGAAATGATAAATAGTCTGAAAAACAAAGGAATTACAGAAGAGAAAACCTCCATCTTAAATCTCTGATGCACTCTATAAAGAGCCTTGCACTTTGCAAGCATTCTAAGAACTGCTGATGTGGCTGAAGGCTGTTACTTTCAGGATCAAATACCAAACAAAACAAAAACAAACAACAAAGAAATACGAACTACCTCCCTAAGTAAGAAAGTGGATCTTGCCTTTTTTCAATTCCAGTTTTATTCTTTCTCTGTCTTTACTGAATTTACTTTTGAGTTGCCCAGTGCTAGAAGACATAAGAATTCCGTAATAAGAATTCTCCTTACCTCAACAGCATCATATTCAAGGGAGAACTTCTGTGACAATTAGCATTGATGGGAAATGCATGCAAGAGATCAACAAGCAGATACCCATTATTCTAGTTTAGGAGTGATTTCACTTTAAGTTAGATGAATGTTGTGTTTAACCCAGTAGGCAGCTAAGCACCACACAGCCATTTGCTCACCCTCCCCACAGCGGAGAGAACTGGAGAAAAACTAAAACTCATGGGTTGAGATAACAACAGTTTAATAGGACAGAAAAGGAAGGGAAACTAACTAAACTATGAAAGAATATACAAAACCACTGATGCACAGTGTTAATTGCTCACCACCCACTGACCAACAGCCAGGCAGTCCCTGAGCAGCAGCAGCTCCCCCTGTCCAACTCCCCCAAGTTTTACTCTCCAGCACGACGCCGAACGGCATGAGGCATCCTTTTGGCTGGTTTGGGTCAGCTGCGCTGGTTCTGTCCCCTCCCTGCTCCTTGTGCCCCAAAGCCTTTTCTGTTAGGGCTGTGCAAGAAGCTGAAAAGACCTTGACTCAGTGTAAGCACTGCTCTGCTGCAACTGAAATATCAGTGTGTTATCAACCTTACTGTCATCCTAAATCCAAAACATAGCCCCATACCAGCTACTAGGAAGAAAATTAACTCTATCCCCACCAAAACCAGGACAATAACTTAACAGAGATTTCTCTGAATCATATAAATACCACATGTTTTCAGTGCCTGATGACCAGAGTCAAAAGAATGGAAAAAATGTTTTAGACAGTGATAAAAACAACTTGTGTCCTGTGATGAACATAATCTAGATACAATCCAAGTTGAAGTACAGTAACTCTTAACTGCAATTTGAGTGCATGCAGATATAGACCAGTAAACATGCAGAGAATTTGAATGCTGACAGATACTATGTACAGGAACCATGAATGGTTCCTCTAGAATTAAATACATATATTCTACTTCTGCCTCTTGACAATTCCATTTGTCTTATGTTACTGAGCTAGATAGGATAAAATTGAAGTCCAGGCAATCAGAAGCACAAAGTCGTTTTTTTTAATAAAAGAGATGGTTTTATGCTGTAAGACAATGGCTGACAGCTAAGAAAAGTTTAAAGAATTGGCATAGCAAGAAACTGCATTACATAAAGTGATCCCAGTACCGCAACTTACCTCTTCCCTATGATTCTTTATTGGCATACAGAGAATACTCTGAGTCTTATACCCTGTGATCTGGTCAACTTCTGCATTGAATCTTGGATCCTGATACAAGAGAAAATATAATTATTTAACTACTTGCCTTTTTTAAAGGTTTAAAAAGTCCAATATCTGAATTAACTGTTATATAGGATAGCAAAGGTTCCATTACTACATACAAAATTGTTACTAACAATGTGTTAAAAAAAAAAAAATTACATGGAACGTGAGTGCCTGTGGATAAATACAACTGCCAGAAGGATTAAAAAAAAAAAAACAAAAAACCTCTCAGGAGAAGCCTTTCTTGAGCCTAGACCACCATTATAATTAATTTATGCATGTATCTCCAATACAGCTTTTATCATCAAGAGGAAATTACAGAAATATACAGAAAGATATGCATCTACAGAAAAACAAAGTTTCATGATGATGATTGGTCTTTTTGCTTTATTCTGTTGCATCTTTCTTTTTTTTCAGCTGAATGTTGTTATAAAGCCTTGATTTTTTTAAATCTCACTATTTCTAAAGGCTGCTGCCTTTTCTCTGGTAATTTATTTCAAATTGAGCATGATGACCCATTTCAAGGAAAAACTTTTAAAATAAAAGGATAGGTAAAGTCCCACTGAAATCATGTAATTAACCAATTTTTAGGCACTTTTTGAGTTTGCTGAAAATTAAAACAACATATGCAATAATTCTGGACTCCTTATAGCTTCTGAAAAATGCTTCTTGGTAATGGTACCCAATTCTGTAACCATGCTGAGAGTCACCAAGACATGATCAGTCAGAAGCGTTAATTTTTATCTCCGTGTATTTGTATCAATCAATTAATTAATTTATTAAATTTTCATCATCCCTAAATTCAAAGCACAAAATAAGCACATCCAAAGATTCTGGAAATAAGTGATGTTAAGATGAGGTGTAGGAGAAGTCTTCTCCCAGTGCTGGATTCCCTTCCTTTTTTTCATCTAGCCTTGTATTACAAATTACAGAATCTTATTTTATTTGGAAGACTGCTATACAGTTCAAACTCTCATCCTGGTCTTGTTTGTTCCACTTCTGCTCTTTATGCCTCAGATACAATCAAATCCTCTATTTTCTGTTGTAGGACCGTAGTTTTGCAGACAATTACACTCACAATTTCATTCATTTTGGTGCAGAAACATAAACATTTACTTGTTCAAAGCTAGAAATGCAAATAGTAATGTGCACATAAATGGTTAAGGCTGGAAATCTGACTGCTAATGACAAAGTTAAATAATTTATTTTGAAGTTATCATTCCAGTTGCATCTATCATAGCTCCAAGTTTCTGCATCTGTGTATATGTGTAATACATGTATTATAATTGAAAATTTACTGTCTGCTTTCCATCTTGACTGGTGTATGTCAGTGTAGCTCCAAATACATATACTAAAATGACAATATTACATCAGCAGATAATACAGCTTTTTCTAGTTTCAGCAATAGTTCATGACAGGTTTTCTTGGTTTACCTCATATGCATTCTTGATGTTCAGAGGCTGGCCTATAGCAGCTACGTGGCCCACGATGCCCTTGTTCCACTCCAGGCGAATGCAGTTATTTGAAGCTTCTTCTAGGGTGGAACCTTCAGCCACATCAAACAGCCTGCTTACAAGAAACTTCTCATTGGAGCTATCCTCACAGACCAAGAACAGGGAATAGCGATCAGCAGCTATAAGCTCATGGATATGTAGGAAAATTTTATGGCAAAGTGCTGTGACATCCAAATGACTAGAAATGTCTTTCACAAGTTCTAAAAGCCTTGAGCATCGATCCCCTGCACTGGACCCAGTCCTTGGAGATTGCAGAGGCATCTGTTCCTTCTTTTCAGAGCCAGAGAGGAAGCTTACTGCTCCTACTGAGTCCTTGACAAAAATCGGCCTTAAGGGTCTGTCAAATTCTGAAGCAGAGATTTTCCTTGCTGGTGTTCCAGAGTTGGTGGTCTCAGGGCAGGCAGGCTGGTGACAAGCACAAGATTCACTCTGAGACTTGGTCCCCTCCTTGCAGACAGGGATGGTATGAACTCTCTCAGCAAACCATGCATTAACCATTTCTCTGTGAAACAAAAATAAAATATAGTAAGCGATGTAAGTTAAAACTCTTCAGGAACTAACACATTTTGAAAAAGACACTGCAAAGAGGATAACTTTAAACCTTTTCATACAGTGAACGTGAGTGCACCTTTACTGTTCCTCTCTATCAATATTCTTTTGTTTTAGGCAGCGCTTAGTGTACGTTAAGTGGTACTGTTTTATCCCTCATAAAAAGAAAACTGTTTCTGCTTAAAGGAAATACCTGAGTACGCAGACAAAGACTACTCTTATTATGTGGCTTTCAGAATATAGAAGATCAAAGGTTTACACTAATTTTGTGCTTGAAATTCATAATTTATTTATAAATTGAATTGAAAAATCTATAAATTGAATTACTTATAAAATGTATAAGTGAATGAAGACAGAACTTAAAGTTTTAATTCTACTTTGCTATCTTGAATTATCTGTAAGCACATGTATCATCAATAACATAGTATACTTTTTCTTATCGGTATAATGTTTACTCTAATATTTTCTTGTCCAAAATTAATTAATTTATTTATTTAAATACAGGGCTTTTTATTTAATTTTCTCTGTAACAAAGCTTCCTCACAGCACATGATTTGCTCTCAGTATTTTTTTCTGAATTACATGTTTGGTCCTATGAACAGCAGATATCCTATTGAAAAGTCTGATCTCTTGGAAACCTTTCATGGTGGTCATGTTTTAAAACTGGGATATTTTTTATTTGCTCAGCAGACCACAGGAATTTCAAGAGTGAAGCTGAATGAAACCATGGAAATTAATCAGGTTAGTCAGCCGCTGATCGGTTACAGGCATCAGCATATGTTAAATATGTGGAGCATAGCACATGGCCTTTTTTTAATTAATCTATGCTGTACAATGCAATGCTGTAAGTTAGTTGTTAACTGCTAATTCAGAGAAATGTAACTGATTAAAAATCTAAAATCCACCAATACTATATTTATTAGCAAGGAATTCACAATAGGAAACTTATCTGTCTTACATTGAGTAGGTTTGAAAGAATTTCTCAGATTTTGCAACTGCGTACAACTCGTAGGCCTCAACTGCAGGCAAACACGCTATGAAAAATTAAAATGACACTGGAAATTGTGTGACTGTAAAGAGAGCACCAGGCAAAAGAAAGTCATGATGTTACGGCACTCATTCCACTTCTGTGTGGACTACCTGGTAATTCTTCCCTCTCCACCAAAGCTGTGTTTAGTTGAGGCAGATCTCATTTAATACAGAACTGTAAAACTAAATTCTTCTCTTACTCACACTAATGCAAGACCAAACAAATACATGCTAGATTATTTTATGTATTTACGTGTGTTGTTGTCCTGATTATGCAAAACCTTACACAGATGGTTAATATCATTCATAACCCCAGTGATCTTAAAGGCTGAATGTCCACTGTGGTCACATAAGAAAATTGTGAATTTTCTGAAGATGAGAGCATTGAGTTTCATAGAATTATAGAACTGTTTGAGTTGGAAGGTACCTTAAATGGTCATCTAGTCCAGCTCCCAACTCCCTCGTTGTAAGGGTCTTTGTCCAAAGCCACTAAATGAAATATTGGACAGCATTAAGGCAGTGGGAGATTTGCCTCTGAGTTCCACAGAGCTAGGATTTCATTCCTAGTTTTTCCATTTTCCATGAAGCTCGTGAAAAAGTGCTTGCTATAGCAGTAATATACCTCAATCAACAGCTATTATAATTTTCCCAGCAATCTAAAGCTAATCCAATTATAGGAAACATTATGCCAATGAACACTACAAAATTCCATTCTGAGTGAGTTTTGGTTCATTGCTTAGTTACTTATTATTAAAGGCCGTAAACTCTGTTTTTTAAGTATATTAATAAAAGCTACTGACAATCTTTTTAATTACAGCAGTAATATATACTTTTTGTGAAACCACCTCATTCAAATATTTCTTTCAATGAAGAGACATAAGGAACATTTGATGTATTAATAAGACTTTGATTTTAACAATATTATTTCATAGTACTTACACAGCATAAATACCAAACGTGGGAGTTGTGACCATTTATTGCTGAAATACATAATACACATAGAGCAATATCACATTTGCAAAAGCCACTTCTATGAAAATCAAAATAACATTAATAACATTCATTCATTTTATAACATTTGAAATCTTCATTTTTAAATTGAACAAAAAAGTTAGTGATGACAATGCCTAGAAAAATGCTTTAGAAAAATAAAAACTCAAAATGGAAAAAACGTGTAAGTCAACCCAGTACAACTTCTAATATAAAAGCTGATAACTTTTTATCATACATGCTATGTTATATTTCAGAGTTCATTTGTTTTCTGGGTTTTTTTGAGTTTTTTTAGTTTTTTTTTTTTAATATTATTCTCCTCAAAAGAAGCAACTACTTCAAAATTTTAGCTTTTTCTAAGCAAAATTTAGCATCTAGCACTAAGGCTTCAAGTGAGCTGAGTGCACAGGAAGATATGTAGAGAATAATCAATAGTTTGAAAAGAAGTCTTGTGAATTGAGCCAGCTTCATGTTTGTGTGTGCTGACTTGATATTTGAACATTGGGGACTGGCACTGATGTAAAATAAGATTTATATGTGACTGTAATAACTTGGTATGAGACAGTGAGAGCTTTCTTAAACAAGCCAGTGATCAGATATAGGAAGCTGTGTACTTTGCGCGCGTTTTGTTAATGGATCAGCATGAATCTGTGCTGCTGGACTGAGTGACAGCATTTTTTAGAGGAATCTGATTATCTACTTGCTTACATATGACAAAGGCGAATATGAAATGCTATCATTTTGGTTAGCTCTGGTTTACATTGAATTTACATAGGTGCGTGTGTTGATAAAAGGCGCAAGGCGGAGAAAGATTCAGGTACCCTGTATGGAAAAGCAAAAGCTAAAGCAGAATTTTGGTCTATCTTGAAACTTGCCCTTTCATTTATTTTTCAGTGTTGCATAATGATGTCCTCTGGCTTTACTAATGTAGTAACAATAATAAGTAAAACGAATACATTCCGAATTCTCAAACTGTGGACATGAAATAATTTAGTTTTTACTTTTTTGGCTTTTTGCCCTGTAAAGTAAGCATTCTAATGTTTCTCTGTCTTCTGGAGGTTATTGAGGGATGTGGAACATAACTGTAAAACCTTGCCAGTGAAAGTAATTGCATTTCTTTAATAAGGACTGGCTACTTGTTAGCCATCTGCAGTACTTATAAAGTGCTTTGACATTGAACAGAACTGTATGTGGAGCTGCATAATTATGAGTAACATATTCCTCTGCCCCTTAATGTCTCTTAGATGATGGTCCAATAGGTTGCCAACACAGTGTGCAGTTCTCAAAGATCTCTGTAGGTTAACAGCAACAACAAAATCTTTAACTATACTTTTTAAAGCATGGTTTTGAACTTCAAGCCATTTAGGCATTTTAGTTTAGGCAACAAGAAAGCTGTTCATATTCAGCTGGAATAAGAACAGTGTTTGCTGACCTTTTACTGAACACTTCTAACAAGGAAAATATTTAGCTCCTTTTATACACATTCATGGGTGGAAGAGCAGCATTTCACATTAACTGATGTATTCTAGCTGTATGTGGAATCTATGAGATGAAGTCTTGAGAAATGTTGACAGTCTGTCCTATTTAACAATGCATGACAAGAGTATTACTACAAATAACTACTTTCTCTGTGAATAGTTAGCACAAGAGATCCAATACAAGACAAATACTGAACCACAAGTGAGATGACTAAACTGGAAATTAGTAACCAAAGCTATGTATGACCAAGATGCTATTTTGAAAGGACAATGTGAAGAAACAAACACCCTTGACTATTCTATTCACGCAAGCAGCCTTCAGCCAGCATTGGCATTGTTAAGAGCTGATAGTAAGGACCATAGTAGAAGTAAGCTTACAAGTTACATTAAACAGAAGCAGATATTGATTTTTAGTGATCTACATGGATAGTTAAAAGCATGCAGTGTTTCCATCACAGCAAAGCTTTTCAATCACAACAGGTTGGGGAGTTAAGGAATCTGCATTCCTTCCTATGTACAGCATACATCCTTTTATGCACTACAATCCTGTACTGCACTACGAGCTTCCACTTGAGAAAGCTATGGTTTCTCCTTGAATTCATAAGCAGGAATAGTTTACTATGAAAAAAAACATTCTTCAGTCACTTAAATCAGACGAACCTAGTCTTTTCTCTACAAAATACAATTTCAAAGGACCATGATAATACTGACTGCTGAATTTGGCAGGTGACCTCATTGAGCAGATGATAAAATTTGAGAGAAATTTTTGAGAGAGGTAAAAAGTGGATCAAAATACAACAGAAGATTAAACATTTGAAGAAAAAGAAGACTACTGTGAGATTTGTGTGATCCTCTCTATCATCACTTGTATCCAGCTACACATGTATAATCTGCATTACATCCCTCGAGAACTTTAGAACACCTCAGACTCTCTGGCCCTGGTGTGTTAAATTGTACAGAAAGTAGAACTGTCCCCAAAGCAAGAGGTTTTTAAGATGAATAAACAAACAAACAAAAAAAACCCACGAAAATCGGCAGTTGAAAAAACATAGAGACAGCTTGGTCATGCAGAAGGGAACACAGTTAGACCTGAAAAGAACCTCTGCTTGCTTTATTTTCTGTGCCTTATCAATCAGACCATGCTGATCTATTTACTGTTCTACTCACAGTCTAGAAATATTAAGTAATTTATTTGTACCCTTCTTTGCATCACTGTGATTATCTTCAGAATACTTCAGAGTACTTCTCAGAACATAACAACTACCACCACCAACAAAAAGCACCTGGTGAAGATGTTTAAAGAGTAACAGCCAAATTATAACTACCTTGCACACATGTAACCATGCTACATATTCAAGGCCATACAAATGGTCATTCAGCAAGCATTATGTATGCTTGGAGTAAAAGTGGAAAAACAGCACAAAAGTAATACTGAGAATCAACTATGATAGTATACTGCATCCTACCCATCTTGCACAAAAATGTGTAATAATTACTGTGCCATAAAAGTAGTAAGTGCTGAGTGGATTTTAGTGAAACAACAAATAACAAATACATTTTCTCTACTGCTCATAAATTTTTCATATGTACAACATGTAAATTTCCAGCAAGTGTGTTGAATGTTTTGCCAATATTTCATTCAAACCAGCAGTTACTGACAACCCGCCTGTCTTCATTTCAGCTGGGACAGGGTTGTTTTTCTTCACAGTGTCTGGTATGATACTATGTTTTGGTTTTAGGAGAAAAACAATGTTGATAATACACTGATGTTACTAGCTGTTGCTAAGCACTGCTGTACAGAGCCAAGGCCATTTCAGTTTTCTGTTTCTCCTACTGTCCTACCAATGACAGGGGGCCCAAGGAGCTGGGAGGAGACAGAAACAGGAGAGTTCATATAAACGGGCCGAAGGGATATTCCATACCATATGAAGGAAAGTTTAGAAAGGGGTGGGAGTTCAACTCTGTCTCTTGCTTCTGCTGCTTGGGCACTACCTGGATATCAGTCAGCATGTGGGTAGCAATTGCTTGCGCATCACTTGTTATATACATTTGTATATATATTTGTTTGTCATAACTATTATCTTTTTCCTTTTCTCTATCTTAGTAAATAGTTATATCTCAACACATGAGTTCTACTTCGTGGTTTTTTTTCGATTATCTCTCCCATCCCACTGGGAAAGGAGGGAGTGAGCAAACAATTCCTGAGCCACCTGCTGGGTTAAACCTCAACACTGCTTCAGGAGATGAACTGAATTCAAACTTGCCTACATAGGTCACTCCGAAAGTAATGCCTCCTATTTATTTCCATGGAAACTACAACTACAAAGAACACAATAATACTACTTGTTAGAGCACATTCTCAGCTACAAAACACTGCCTTTCAACATAATCGCCACCATTAGCTGTGCATTTTTGCCAACAATGAACAAGAGCCTGCATGCTGTGTTTTTAAAAATCTGCATGGCCATCCAGAATATGGCATGTCTTTCATGTCAAAGTTGCCACTGCTGAAATGCAGCACCCACCATCTCACTGTGCTCACATCCACTGTTTCATCTCTTTAAACGTTCAGCAAGCACTGATGAACATCAGCGGATGCCATTTTTTTCACACAGAACAATTCAGTTCCACATCTTTGCTTCATATGCACTTACATGTCAGATGCTATTTTGTCACATTGCTCTTCTGCTGCCATCTGGCCCATGGCAAAAAAATGTAACAGAACATTGGTGGGAAGATTCAACCTCTACTGCCATACCACCAACATCCGCCTCTGATGTCATGGGCCAACATCACAAAATAGGACACGTAACTTTCAGAGCAGCTGTCATAGAATGCCAGCTTTTAGGTATCTGAATTCCTGTGGTCCAATCCTGCAAATGTTGAAGTCAACAATATTTCACAGCAAGCTTGACTATTTTCTCAATTGCTTTCCTGAAAATAACCACTAGATATCTTCAAATTTCTTTCATCTTGACATAATTTAGACACAGAAATCATTTAAAGGGTTAACAACTTGAAATCTATTCAACATTAAATATAAGTTTGAAAGTTACTACAAGTCACTTGGATATTAAACTTGCCTTACCATTTTCTTTCTAGTACATCCTATTTCACCATTGTGTTTGATGTGTTTTGTCTCCTTTCTAGCTATGGAAAGACTTAAATAAACTGTGCAAGGCCTCATTAGAATTCAGTATTAAAAATGACTGTGAAAAAAAGTGTTTTTACATTTACTAAAAACATAAATTGACAAGGACAATGACTGTTTTTCCTCAAACCCTTTCCAGTTGTGGTTACTAAAGATGCTTTTTCTAACAGCGGTAGGCAAACAGTTTTTGAAGACAACATATAACTTGAAGTCAATGTCAATTTTTTTAGTGCAACTTGTTCAAATATATAGATTTATGCATAACATTAAACATGTAAGTGGTCCAGCTGATTTCACTTTTAATGCAGATCTGAATGAAGAACTCTGATTCATGATTCAAACCACACACATGAAAGAGTGAAATAACCACCTTTTGGAACAATGAAATAATAAAAATCTTGTCTGATGCTCCTGTTATTTTTAAAACAGGAGGCAGAGGTTGATTTATTACCTCAAGCATAAGTATTAAAAATGGGAAACTCATTAACATGCAATTCTTACATATTTTCAAGAATTTTTTAAAAGACTGCAGGCTTAGCTTTTCACAAGAATAGATGTCTAGTATAGGGACTTCCTAATCACAGTATAAAGACAGAGAAAATCCTCTGAGGCTGAAGGTCAAATTCTAAAATGTGATCCTTAATGTCTCCTCCGAACATTTACTTCTCATTCCAGGCTCAAAAATCTTAAAAATAACTATGGACCCAGTTATTTAGTTGTGGAAAGCAATAGCGCAATACCAATGGCTTTGGTGAACAACAGAAAGTTAAGTTCACACCTGCCCAGAGACTTTCCATAAGTCTGTACCACTTCACTTCCACTTAAAGTCCCAAAATAGGGGTTAAGTAAGACTTAAGTGGAGCACGGGCTTTGAGCTGGCCCTCTGTTCTGGGTGAGTTCACCATAATGCACAAATAAATGGGAAAATATATATATTTCGCTAAGCAAATATATTTTGTGGCTGTATTTTCAGTGCCAGACCTAATGTGAAATTACAACCATTGAGTAATTCACAAGGGCCATTTGAGCAGGGTTTCTTTTCTGGCACTTTGTAAATAGCTCCTTTTGTATTTAATGCCTTTTTTCTTTTTTTACATATATCGTATAAGTCAAGAATCATTCCATATAAATTGACCTACGCTTCTTTGCCAGAGAAAGACTTGTATTCTGTGATTGCATTAATTATATTTATTAATTTTTTCATGACAAAAGCAAAATGCTTCTTCTTTTCTACTTAAAATGAAAATAAGTTGTAGCGCGTTAATTCAAGTCTAGAATGTGTTGTCAAAACTCACTTTGTTTTTTATTTTGAATCTGGATCACATATTCCCACATAATTCATCTTTAATCTAGCATTCAGATAAGCATAAACATAGTCTTTAATATTTAAATGTACTTTCTTTGGTCTGATGATATCATAGGTGGTGTGTCATGATTTTAATACTTGTTTGTTAGCTAGCACAATTTCTATACCATATGGATAAAAGTGTTTAATTACCTCGTCTCCCAGAAAGGCAATGTATACCTCAACTCAGTGTTTCTTCCCATAAATTTAGACCCTGTTTTCTAAATTCATCCTATTAACAGCCGTAAGAATGGAAATGAGTTTCAAATTCCTGCTGGTGCTATCACAAATACCGTAAGTTACCCTGAAATAGAAGAAGAAGGCAGAAACATGTAAACTAAAAGTAGTTAACCACATTTTATTTTCTACCTGGCCTCTAAGGTTTACCAGTTGTATTTTAATTAACGTGTTGTACTTGCCTGTTCGTTCTTTATCACCTAGGGCAAACAATAAGTAGTGAAAGTATATTCTCCTTGCAGATGCTCCATACTATTTGCTGATTAGTTTATCTTCATGCCAAAGGTTCTGTGTGGGAGTTGAGATTATAGCTTTTGAGGGATTAAAGATATAAACTGCTAGTAAGTGATTTCTAACTGTTTCTCATATGTATTTGCTGCTTTAGACATTGTTTCCAAAATATTCAGGCACAGACCTAACTTTACTCCCAAGATTAAATGCCAAAAACACTTTATCACATTTACAACTTCATTAATGTGGATAACATTCCTTCCCTTCCTGAATGCTTTTTGAGTCAGGAGGTTAAAATATTTTGGGATGATCTTAATACTTAGAGTTATCAAGAAAGGCAAAAGGATTTGGAGACTATTTATAATTGAGACAACTATGGAGATTATTAAACTTACAAGATAGCCTTCCAAGATTTCATAGAAATCATTTTTTTTTCCTGCACATCTTTCTCAGAAAAGCTCTGTAAACATCTACTAAAAGTAAGTGGGAGAAAATATTCTGATCCCGGTATTAACGCCTCTACTTCCTGTGGCTTTCAAGCCATGGTCCACAGAATCAGTGGGTCTGCAGTCCTCTTGTAAATGCTTCAGATCAAATAACTTAGAAAAGCAAGACCGCTTTCGGCATATTTGAACAATTTCTATAGTATTCTGTGCTTCCATGGGAAAATTGTAAGGGATCCTTCCATGAGAGAATTTTAAAAAACACTGCCTATTTTCCATGGTCACAATAGGCCTAAGTATGGCTCATACCTATATGTTCTTAGGATTAGTATTTTTTCATACATATTTTTTTTTTCTAAGAAAAGCTATAGGCCAAAACACATTTCAGTGCAGAGAATTTTATATAGCTCTATCTCTGATAATCTGAATTGTCATATAGTTGCTCTACAAAATCATTTGTTTTCAATTAAAAATATTGAAACACATTACCAAAGTAATAACAAAATGACAGGTCATCTCTACGAGATTATGCATCAGATAGCCAGCTCAAAAGGAAAGACATTTTTGAGATGCCCTCTAGACACAGGGATTAGAAGGCAAATGTCCTAAGTACACCAGGCAGCATACCACAAACTGATCGTCCACCAACTATCAAAAAGAAAAAAAAAACCTGTACTTCTTTTCAAAATAATAAATGTAATTGATATATTCAAATTGTGCAATCTCTGAATTCCAGCCAAGTACAGGTTCCCAGTAAATACCACTTCTGGAAGCGCCATGCTGTTAAGGACATTTGTTTTTCCAAAAAACAATCCCACCTTAATTTGTTTGTAAATATTTCCTAACCCTTCTTAATAAGCCAAGATGTATTTATAACAAAATAACCTATTTCCAGTGACAGACATACTTGGTTTAATAAGTTATATCTGTTGTGCCATACATTTAGGAAGCCAGACAAAAACTGCCTGGAATGATGCCTCTAACCAAGAGAAGAATTTTCACTCCAGTTGTTTTGGCAGTCTGCTGTGTGTGATCGCTAAGAGAACTTAAAGAGAATCACTCTTGTATTTGTAAGAGTAGGGACAAACGTAAGTCAGAAATGCAGGAGTATTCCATAGAGAGATGGAATACATATCAAGTTTGAGCATGACGATGCGTGGATCGTTTTTAAGGAAACATAAAATGATAAATCTTTAAGAAGATGAAAAGGGTAATGGATTCAGCTATAAAAGCCATACAATTTTGTGACAATGGCATCTAATTATACTAAATAACTTCCGAGAGCTACAACAGTATGGGTAAACACAAGATGGTCTAAAAGTAGTTTTACTTGAAAACTTTTTTGCTTCTAGGAAGCCTAAATATGCTATGCAATTCTAAAGGTTTGAAAGGAAAATATAGCAAAAAGGAAGGAATAAAATAAATTGCTTAAATGTAGTAGCACCCAGGCAATTTAGGAAGTCTTGAACCCCTAAGTGTGCAGTGAGACACTCTCCGTCCAGCAGGTTTGCCAGCCAGAAGACTGAATCACTAAGTGAACCAAATTCGTCTCTGATTAACTTCCCTGCGAGTGCTGATGACATACTTCCCCTTTGCTGATCTGCACTTTGATCATACTGAAACACTTCGTGGATAATAGCTATTTATGTCATCTCTGTATATCACTTATCTCCCTGGTGCAAAATAAAGTAATAAATAGGTGATTCTGTAGCTTCCTACTCATGGGATCAGAGTTTGTTCACATACTGGAACCAGGGATAAAAGTGAAGCTGTTAATCTGTACTGCATGTTTGTGAGATTGCAACCTTGTGCTGCACAGGTGGAAGTCGATCATCACAGCTTTAGGACAGAATTTGTCAGTGCACCCAGACATCGGAGACTGGAGGAAGGCAAGAATGTGGCCTGCCTCAGACTGTCTACCTCGAGGCTCTTCAGGATCAAAATACAAGGTGTAAAACCTTTGTATATAATTATATTCTAGGACTCATTTTAAGAGTGACGACAAAAGCTGGTGCAAATTTGTTAAGCAGATAACCTGCATATCCCTTCTCCCTTCTCCCATGACTCTCCCAACTGTCACACCCACATTAAAAACAATAGTTAATACAAATCAATAAAATAATACAATGAATTCTTTGTTTTCAAGTGCCACTTTGCTAGAACAGTGTGCAATTTAAATGATACTGATATCAGACTATGCAAAATTGAATAGTTATCTCTTGTTCCATGAATATATTGGCTTATGCAACTCCCACACTTATAAAATAAATACTTTGGGTGGTCTTATGCTGCAGATTTTATTTTTTAAGTAGTGATTATACACCTAGTTCTACAAACTATTTATTTTGGTAGTAATTAACAAAGCACTGCAGAATTGAATTCATTACAGTATATATATGCATATATATTTTTTTGATACCTTGCATAAAACAAAATTATGCCCTGATTCAAAGCCGATTATCATCAGTAGAAAGGGCTTGTATAGTACATGGCTGAGCTGGTGATCCATGTACAAATACTTGAAAAACAGATAGAGAAACTTCTGCCACTAGCGATCACGCCTAGCAATGTGAAGTAGAATATGCCTCTGTGCTCTGTAAGATACCAAGTTAACTAATGACTGGGAGTACTGCTTTCAGGACCTGTGAGGACTTTTGCATATTCTGAAGCAAAAGCAAAAATAAGAGAGAAGTAAATTAAGATTAGAAAACAATAAAAATGGGCTCAAGGAACTTTTTTTTTTTTTTTGGTCTTGACAGAGTAAGTTTAATGCTGAGTAACAAAAGCACTCACTGCACAATCTGTTCCTGTATTGCTGTAGTACAAAGATTCAACTAACACAAAGCATAACATTAAACGTCAGGGTGTTTTTTCTTTTCAAGCTCTAACACATCACAACAATTGTAGAATGCTGAACCTTTTTATCAAAAGAAATCAATTCCTTCAGACTGCTCTGGTTTACGGGATATCAATTCAGCTAATAAAATCTGGACCACCATGCAGCTGGGTAACTCGTAACTTGTCTTATCAAATACAAGCTGTTTTATGGAAGAGCTATTTCTTATTAAATATTTATAGCTTGCTATTTAGACAGTAAGTAAAAGACAAAAAGCAAACAAAACATTCCACACAAAGCAACAGCGAAGATAGTCTTGAAACTAAAACAGTGTTTCCATCACTGTAAAACATCACAGAATTATTGCCAAGCAAGAACTCCAAGTCAACAGCTTCTCTGCAAAACCTCTAAATGCAGGGGCATCGCTGTCATGAACACATGCCTGAATTGTATTTTGCGAACGACTGCCTGTTTCAGACTCACACAAACACAAAGCTGTGCTTCAGCAGAAAAAAAACCAAAAAGACTAACCAAACCTCTCCGTGGGGAGAACAAATCTGACACAGCGGTTACTATTAATTAACATTCTTATTTGTTCAATACTACTTCCAGTTTCCAAAGGAAGTGTGACAGGCTGAACTAATAAAATGCTACTTCTCAAAGCTGCTAACCTCCTATTTCCTGGGCAAACAAGCTACCCTTCGGTTCCATACCATGCGCTAGTGTTCAGCAGAACAGCAAAGTTAACTGCATCCATCGGTTACAGCTACGCACCGCCTTTTTAAAAAAATTCAACACTTAAAGGCATTGTTGTTACTCTTCTGTCCAATGAACCCAGGGAAGAAGCAGCAGAAGAAAGGGGACTGTGTGACAGATGGTGACTAGAAAGCAGGCGACCCCTGAAGCTTTCTAGCTTGCTGTGAGTCAATTATTAATGGGGATTTCTCTTCTTACCGCCCCATCCCATGCAGAGAGGAGCGGCAGCAAAGCCTCCCTCAGAACGCATCCATCCCCGCTAAGTGACTTGGGAAAGAAGCAAATCGGTAGAGGTGAGCAGATGGTGCAAAGCGGCTCAGGAACAGGAGAGGAGACGAGAGGAGAAGTGAGCCCGCGGAGACGGCGTGTCCGAGGCACAGACCGCAGCACTTACTGACCCGAGCTCTCCACTGGGCTGTACCGTGGGAGCTGCAGATCGCCTGTGCTCTCCATCCCCACCGCTTTGTTTATCGGAAAATATTCAAAATGGAAACCTGACTCCACTTCTAAAAATAGCTGAATTTACTGAGTTTCAACTTGAAGTCCCACTGCTGAAGTGTGACAACTGTACGCAAATACCTCGTCTTATCTCCAAAAGGCAGCATGACAGGCCAGGGGGAAAAAGCCTGGACGAGCTCTTCGGGTCTTTACATTAGCTCTTCGCAAAAATAAAGTAAAAACCAATAAAAATAAAAATAAAGAGGGCAGGGCAGGGAAGAGCGGCCACGGCGAGCGCTCAGCCGCGGGGAGCTCGCCGCTCTGCCCGCCCCGCGCCGCAGCCCCGCTCCGCGCTGCCCCCTGCCGGGCTGTGCGGCGCCGCTCCCTCCCCCGCTCCGCCGGCCGCCCCGGCCCGGCCGGGCTCGGCGCTGCGGGGCTGCGGAACCCGCCGCAGGAGCCCCGGGTGCCCGCCCGCGGCAGGGGTTGCCGCTCGCCCCGCCGCCCGCGGCTCTCGGCTCCCGCGCCGCTTAGCCCTGCGCTCTCCGTCGGGACGTCAGAAAACGGAGAAGGTCGCGAGTCGAGCAGCACTTTCTTTTGAGAGGACCGAGTAATGGCACACCCTCCCCCCTCCCGGCCGGAGAAGACGTTATCTGAGGCTTCCGCGTATTTCTGTCCAGTTCGCAGGGCAAGGAGAAGCGCGCTGCCCGCTGCTCTCGAGAAGCTGAACGAACCCGTTTGGGAACGGCCCAAGCAACACGCGGGGCTGCGGGCAGAGCGCGGCGCTGGGACAGCTCCTCGTGCCGGAGGGCTAGCCCCGCCGCCCCGCACAGCCCGGCACAGCCGCGCACAGCCGCAGACGGCCGGGAGAGCGGGAGGGGCCGAAGTCGGGCAGCGCCCGCCTGGGAACGGCGGTGGCAGCGAGACGGAGCCGCTCCTGCCTGGCTTCAGCTTGGGCTCCTTCGAGGGTGGGGGTGGGGGAGCAGCTTTTTCATTTTCTTCAGAGGCAGCGAAGGGAAACTGAAGAGCGAGCTTTTGCCGGCCGGGAAGGATCCGTCCCTCTCCGCCGCCTTCCCAGCCTTACCTTGTGGCTTTCCTGACAAAGTAGGAGCGGGTGAAGTCGCAGTGATCGTCCAGCCACGCTTCCACCGCTTCCTGCTCAGGCGAGGGGTGGCAGCTGCGCTCCATGCTCCGCTCCGCCGCCGCGCTGCCTCCTCTCCCGGCCGCCGCCGCCGTCGCTTCCCCCGTGAGCGGGGCCGGGGTCGCGGGGCTCCCTCCCTCCCTTCCTTCCCCTGCCGCCGGGGCTCTCGGCCTGCCGGGGCCGGCTCCCAGGTGCTCGCCCGGCTCGGGCGGCAGGAAGCCCGCGTCCGGCCCCGGCCCCGGCCCCGGCGCCGCACCTCAGCGCATCCCCGGCCGCGGCAGGCAGCCGGCTCCACCTCCCGCAGCGCCCCGGGGGGCTGCCGCGCCCCCGCCCCGCCCGGCTGGGCTCGGCACGGCCGCGGAACACCGGCGGCAGCCCCCGGCCTCGGGCTGGCGATGCCCGGCGCTGGGGAGGGAGAAGGCGGCGTTTGCGTGCGCCCGGAGTGGTGCGGGACGGCTGGCCCAGGGGGTCCTCGCGGGGCAGGGAAAAGCGCAAAGCAATGAAAAAGTAAGTTGTTCTTTGTGAGTCTGGCAAAGGGAACCGCCTTCAGTTACTCTCCTTTCAAGATGTGGCCTGTTTAAGCCTTCTTGAAAAAGTGGGAAAATAGAAGTCTTCTCGGAGTGTTTCACGGTTGGGTGTCAGCCGGAATACGAGTAGGAAAGCCCTGGCTTTTCGGTCCTTCATCCAAAAAGCCTACAGTGAGGCTTTTAAATCCGCTTGAGACCTCGAATGAACACAGCCTAGCTTTGAAGATGCTCCAGACTCGCGGCTGCTTTTTTTTTTCTCCTCTCTTAGAAAGCAGCATTGAAATTCTGGGTTAATGCCAAGCATCGCTTTTATGTCTTGTACTTCCACTCTCTGCTATACATGTGCACACATAATAATTTACCAACTGCATTCGCAAAAGACTGTACACAAAATAGAATGCACATATATTGTTTCCTGTGTCATCTATGTGCATAGATAGTCTTTGAAGGTAAGACATCAATAACAAATAGCAGCATGTTTCTGTGGAAAGGGATCTATGGGGTCTTTAAAATGATTATACGGTATAATAAACTGAGAAAGACTGTAAGTTTGTCTGCCCCTCTTATAGCCTCTCAGTGTACATGGGGTGATGCACTTCGGATGGAGTGCGCAGCCCCACGCAGCTCTGCAATACTCTGCAGTGCTTCTAGAGCCTTGCCTCCAGCTCCTGGCAGAAGAAGTGGGATTCTGCAGTGTGAGCAGAGGCTGCAGCAGGAACTTCACAGCAAAGGGACTGAGAGCCTGTCTGTGAGCTCAGGGAGGATTTTTTTTCTTCTTTGTGTAGCATCTGTCTTCTGGCTTTAAGAATTTGCGTAATATGAGGCACACCAAAAGGGAAGGTTTACATCAACATAACTCCTTATAATTCAACTTAAAAAACAAATCTCAGGAGAAGTGTGCATGGTGACCAAAGAGCAAAATGTGAAGATAAAGTATAAACTGGTTAAGGCATGCTGCAAAAGTCAAGCCACTATTCAAGGCAAAGTGGAATCTTTCAACAGGGAAATTCAGAATGCAGTAAACCACAGAAGCAGACAACATGGCAATAAAGGAGGTTGGTGTTTAGTGTCAAAACCTGAAAAGTATGAACTGTTAGAAAAAAAATAAACTTGTCATGCAACTCATGGATTTCTGCTTTGACTGTTTCATTCAGAAGAAGGGTCTGAGGCTACACTAGATATGGCAATAATTTTTTTTTCTGAGCTGGGGAAAGCTTTCAGAAAACAACATTATGTTAGAATGCTTAAGAAATATAAGAGAAATATAAATATAAAATATACAGTTATCAAATACAGATTTCATAAATATCAGAAAGCATTTCCCTGAATGATCTCATATGGGATATTGATCACAGTCCTGCACATCCCATCCCCAAAAGCTATTGCAGAATTATCAGAGTTGATCTAGATGGGAAATCCAGGGCTGAGCAAACAGATGGAAATCTCTCTTCTGTAAAGAAGGAGAACGAGATTTTTTACAAAAGGATGAATGCAAATATATAATTTCATTTCTGGTATTTAAAATACAATAGGATTTTCTCTGTGTCTCATCGGGGAATAACAAGGTAATGGTCAATGAAATTATGTCAGCTGCAATACATACCATCTCATTTCATATAATTATGAGTAGCACTACCAGAAATAAGCATTTATACTGTAGTAACTTTCAGTAAACATCAGTCAAGAATAGATAAGCATTATACTGAGCTCTGCAAACAGTAGTGTTAAAGTCTAGGCTTAATAATGATAATCATAGAATGGGCTGGGTTGGAAGGGACCTTAAAGGCCACCTAGTTCCAACAATAGTATTAAAGCCCAGGCTTGCTGAGAAGTGAGAGTACAGCATCTCTGCTCATGCCACAAGGTACTGGGACCCTGGTGAAGCTTCTTGGACTGTGGACAGCTGCCTAGAATGGGAGAATGTGCGTTTGACTTTGTACCAAAGGAGGGGAAGGTGGGCAGGGCCACAGCGCACTTTGCTCCAGGCTGACAGCCACTCAATTAGCCATCTTACAGATAAGAATCAGTGAAGCCGATGCAGGTGATCGTCTTTCTGTGAATTCAGTGGTAAAACATCAGTTCAAATACTGCTACCCAAGCAAAGAATTGTGTAGTCTCTCCCAAAATAAATCATAAAAATTGAGATGTTGGGGGAAAAAAATGATACTTTCTCTGTATCTGATGGATTTTCATGAATAATAATGAACATGCTGTTTTCATTTTTAAGGTGACAGGAGGGGGTGAAGGCCAACCATAACAGAGAAGTGAATGTTAAAAGTGGAAAAAATCTTTCATAGTTTTGGCTTCAAAGTCCTGTGAAAATGCTCCATGCATCTTAATTCACACCCAGCTTTCCAGTTTGTTTCCAGAATTCGGATGACAGAACGGATGTAGCTGTAAAGCTGAAAAGGATTTGTGGGAACGACACACAAATAAGTATGGTCAGTTCAAGTTTAAAAGCTACTTGTAGCAAAGCAGGGTTCTTGAGAGCTTCATATAGAAACCAGAATGCTCTTCCTGCAGGGGCTCATTCTGTAGTGGGAGTGGTTGAAAGAAAAGCTTTTAAGCTGAAGTTTTTATATGTTTTGCAAATGCTGTAACATAAGAAGAAGAGAAAGGTGTTTGTTTGTTTTTGTTTGTTTGTTTTTCTTTTTTTTGTTATTTGCAAGGCATATACATCGGAGACGCTGCTAACTCATGATCAGACGTAAGAATATGTCTATAGGACAAATATATAATCAGATAAGTATTTATGTGGTATTTATGCTTGAAGAACCCTTTATTTATTTAAACTTACTAGAAACTCATTTATTTCTATAACGTTCCCCTTGAAAAGGGAAGAAAATAAGGTTTCAAATGTCACCACAGTTGACTTATTTGTCTGACTTACTCATTAGATGAATTGGAGCAGCATTTAGCACTGCTAAGAAGTGGGAACTGGATGTCTTTCTGCCATCCCTTAAATCTGGAAAACGGTTGGTCCATTTTGGCTCCTAAAACAAATTTAGGACTGTACCATATTGCCAATGAGACTAGAATATGCTAAGGCAGAGGAAACTATTCTGCTTCTTTATTAGCCAGCACTTCTACACACATGCAAATATGTACACAGTGGAAGAATCTTAGTATTACTAAAGAAAGTTTCAATTTCCCTTTCACTATTTAAAATGTACAAAGAGGATGAAATAGCAACCAAAATCTGATTCATTTAAAATCAAATTGTTACTTCGGTGATGAAAATACTCAATCATGAGAATCTCTTTATCAGTTCTTTCCCTTAGATCTTTCCAAATAATTATTAGGACTGCTTCCCAAATAAACACAGTTTTGCAGAGCTGCTCACTCATTGCATAACCTGCCTTCTCCTCTGGGATAATGTTACATATGTCCTACAGGAAGCCATGTAAAATAGTAGCTTCCTCCTATTTTGATTTGAATGTCATTGAGCATTTGCGTCAATCAAAGTACCATGCAAAATTATTGTTAACCCCAGGAAAGCAGCAGCTTCTCTAAGTAGTTAGTACACAGACATTTGTCTGGAAAATACTGTCTAACTTTATCTCCTGAAAAATGTAATTTGGAATTTGAGCTTAACATATTAGCATTTAAAGTCTAAGGATAAAGAGACTGTTTGAAGACCATTACTGAGTTTCTCTCTTTTTCTCGGCCTTCTCTTGTTTAAGATAAGTAGTGCTAGTTATTTCAGTTCTTCCTTGAATGTCACATTTTCTAGCCCTCTGATCATTCTTCCTCATTGTGGGCTTTTCCCAGATTGTCTCTGCCATTCCTGTGGTGTCTCATCGAGTTAGTATCAAGTAATCTATTTGAACGCATATCAGTAACAAATGAAGTGGAAGGAATAATCTGTGTACCTTGCAGGCTCATATAGTCCCCCCTGGGTATGTGTTCTTTGCAACAGCCTGATCTTGTTGACTCATGGTGACCCGTTGGGGTAACCCTGTGTCCAAGTGTTTTCCTACAGTGACCCACTGTATTCTCTATTCCCTTTTCCTAAAGAGCTGCCATGTAGGCTGATGTTCCCTGTGCACATGCTTACTTCTGTCTAAGTGTACTTCCTTCTCTTTAAACTTTGAAATTTCATCCTCTGATAACAATCCATTTCTCCAATTTATCAAGATTATTTTGAATCCTATACCTGTTCTCCAGTGTATTCTTAGCCTTGCCAAACTAAGTGCAAATTTGCTGAAGGACATGGGTCTAGGCAATGTCTGGGATGGCAAAATTGTAAGTGGAATTCTCAGCATTATTTCTGGTTTATTTAACCAGAGTTTCTGGTCCTGACATGCCATCTTCATTGAATGTACGGACACAGTCCTGATCTAAGTAGGGAGGCTATGCAACCATGGAATAACAGCAAATACAATGCACTGTCTAGTTCAAATGGGGAGCCTACAATCATCTGCAAATGTGCATTCACATAGTCAATTTCCAGCTACATTCAGCAGATGCTTCTGAGCTTCTGACATGTTGAAAATTGAAGCTTTAATAATCCCTCTTTTTTTTTTAATGTATATTCGAAGTTTAAATAGGAGGTGTTAGATAAGTAGGAAATTGTGTAAGCCAGATTTCATTCTAGGCCCTTCTCAGTGTACAAGGAACAATTTTTATTTTTTCTTTCTTTTTTTTAACTGACATGACACATTGCTAATTTTGAGACAACTTTTTAGCATCTACTGGCTAGCTAGTTATTTTCAATCAGCAAGTGTTTTTATTGGTACTTTTGTTAGTATTTGTGATTTTGAATTTAAGTATCTGTATTGTACATGGCCTTACAAATAATCATGAAGGCAAATCATAAGGGGCTTTTTTCCCCTAATTATGGTTGCTTGGAGAAAGAGACCTCAGCATGAAAAAGAAAGAAAAAGGTGATGGACTCAGTAAAGCAAAGATTAGTCAGTTGTTTCCTGAATATGTATCCTTGCAATTGGGATCATGCTGCTCTAGTATTATAGTGGTTGCTTAAGTATGTGTAAGGAGGAGAATCCTAACTCCGCTGGGGCACTGGAATGCTTTTAACCTATGTCAGTTGATCCAGAATTGAATTTTGTTTGCAGCTTCGATCTCTTTGTATACTCAGTTGACAATTATAAAGAATTGGCCAAGTGTATAACTAAAGGCATTTTTCCCACCAGTATGAAGTTCTATGCTATTTCTCTCTTCCATGTTTTCTAAACATAATGCTACTTCACTTGAGGCTTTGCAGCAGATAAATTCTGTATCTGCAGAAGAGAGCAGGATACATATCAAAATCTGTTGAGGGTCTGATCAACCCTGGCATAGTAGACAGCAGTTTGCACAGCTTGATGAATATTTGTGTAGCATAGCATGGCAGAATTGGAGCACAGGGGAATAATCTTGAGGAAAGCAAGAAGTACCTCCAATGTGGTGTTAAATGTGTTAATCTGATGGTGATCTCCTCATGTTTTCCTCATAACAGGTCACAGAATCTCACTCAGCAATTCAGCATTAATGCAAGGTTTTAGAAAGTCTACTGTTTTTATATAGGGTCTTGAATCCAGCACATCCCCAAGTATGTTGTTCACACAGTTAATTTTCCTTGCCAATAGATGTTTCTAGCATTTTGCATTGCATTTATCTGTCTTCAGTATCGTGTATGGATCCTACTGTTTTATTGTTTTCTTCCAGTAGATTAGAAAGCTGTCTACTATACCATTTATATGTTCATAGACCATAATTCTCTGTTAAACTTCTCACAAGGAGTTTCTGAAGTCTCCCTATCAGCACCTTTTATTAGCAGAATCTATCTCAACAGAAGTCCTAGCTTTTCTGGGTATGTTGTCTTTGGCACATTTTCAAAGTAATGATCTCTCTGAAATCACAGACAGGGTTAATAGTACCAGCAACTCCTGCCAGCTATCCCCCATCACATCCAATAAGAGTAACTTTTTCCTGTTGCCTACACTTTGCTTTGAGAATGCGCGTTTACTTGGATCTGGTATTGCTGTTTCTTTCTTTTCAGAGTCACTGCTCTTCTAAATACCTTGTTCCTTCTTGGTTGTAAGAATTCAGTTCTTTGTTCTTTGATTAACAGCTTTGTCTCCAGTGTTTTATATTTTAACAATATAGTCCAGACCTTACTAAGTGAATTTGGTCTATATTAAATTGCCTGCCCTTCCCATTATTTATCAATCTATAATTTTGTTGTTATTTGCAACTTTTTCCAGCAATAATTTTCTATTTTTATTTAGATCATTCAGTATGGTGTGGGTCCACTTAGTATGGACCACACTGATGGTATACATTGTTGTTTTCTTTTGTTTTGCTTTTGTTTTTTACCAAATTTTTCATAAAATTGTGAGCCGAAGACCTACAGAAATCTGCAGATGTTTACTTTATCAAACGTACATAATCTCATGGGAAAACAGGAAGGGTTTTTTTCTGACAAAATCTATTTTCTATCTAACTGTGTTGACTGGTGTTAATTGTACTATCATCCTTTAATTGTACACTGATTGTTTCCTGTACCAGCCTTTCCATCAGTTTTCCTGACATTGATGTCGGACAAAATGATCTACAATTTCCTTATTAAATAATGGAACAATGCTTGCTTCTCTTCTGTCTTCAGGAACTCTCCTGGGATTTCAAGACATGCTTTTCATAGTTTGGTTCTTTTAAATTTTATCTTACTGAGGTATTAGGGCTGTTAGACAGGTATTATTTTACTTCCTGGTATTTTGGAATCTTTGTAGCGAACATCTGAATACTTTACTGACACAGAGCTGATCAGCCTTTCTATTTATTACTATCAATATGAAATCTTCATAGTCCAGAACACATAGCACAAAAAAATGTGTTTACACTGTTACTTCATGGCTTTATCCTACCGTAAAGAGGGAAAATGCAGTTAGTCAGAAACTCTGAGAAGTATCTGCTGTACCCTAAGGTGCCCAGAAAATTTGTATCACAATGAAGTCTCAATACAAATAGGAATAAGTAATAAATTTGGCTAGTGCCAAAGTTTTAGAGCATTTTATGAATCTAAAACTCTTTCAATGACATTATTTATTTAAAGTAATAGCAGACTTGATCTTGTCCAGATCCCAAAGTAATTAAACTGCTTTACATTTCCTTGTGATCTATGTGGAGGACATTTTTGAAAGATGAGGTGAATAACTGAATAAATTAACTCTTTTTAACTCACTATGAGTAAACATGCTGTAACAGTGGTCTGATTTAGTGATGAGAACAAACTTCATTGGTATTCTGTATGCATCACTGATTCTAGAAAAATAATTATGAATAAAAGTCATTGCTACACTTTCTAAAGAACACAATTGGAGTCAAACTTCTTTGTACTGGAAGCTGTACAACATATATCTTTTGCTTGGGTGGGTACATCATCAAATATTCACTGTTTTTTTCTTTTTTTATGGAAGGGTGAGGGGAATAGAGGTTTGGACCCAGTCCAATATTAAGCCTACAAGTAAGCACAGAATATATCACTGAAGTATTATGCAGTGGGCGTAAAAATTGTTTTCAAGGCATTTTAGGAATGTGTAGACAAATTCTGGTAATTAAATAGTGTTAATCTGTGATTATGAAAGTTCAACAAAAATTAAACAGTAAACAAGATGAATAGAGAGATTACTTACACATAACATCAACATTATAACCTAAGGGTACAACCACAAAGCATTCACAGTTCTGAACAAGTGAGGGAAATGTGTAAGAGGGAAGGTGGTTTTTTTTGTTTTGTTTTTGTTTTTTTTTTTGGAGGGGTCTGGCATAGTCGGGATCCTTACATTTTCTGCTTCAGCTTTCATGCCCATCCCTCAAGACAACTGTGGTGTAGACATTTGTTCAGCCAAAGGAATTTGAATGAGTCTATTCACAGTGTAACATTGCTGAACTCAAATCAGCTGCTATCTGATGAAGAGGTGTTCCCCCAATGGCTGCTCATGCTGCCTCATTTCTTTTTTTTTTAAAAGCTTTGGCTGACCTGAGGATCTGGAGCCTTCAAAACCATTTGATACTAACTAATCTGTTTCTGTATAGTAAGTAGAAGAAAACAGTTTTAGATCAAGACAGTAAAATAGATTTTCAGATTCTCCCATCAAATACCTTGGGATCATCACCACCATGGCTTCTGAAGATGTGACTGTATTTCTCAGGAAAATAGCAAGTGATCTAAGGGCAACAAGATCCACACTGTCATGGCTACACACCTTCTCATGCCTGATGCTCTTTTTCTCAAATTGCTACTTACATTTAATCACACTGTTTTGAGGCAGAGGCTTTCTCTGGCCATGTGGTTCTGCAGCATTTAGAATTATCATTCCTTCACGTGGTGCTGTAAAACCAACACAAATGACAGAATAAAACCTTTTTTGTTGGAACCCAAATAAAATTTGTATCTCTTGAAAGCTTTTTTATTAATCAGCATCCTCCCATTACATCCGTGAAGACCAGTTGTCACTGGTCATGTACTACAGATGGCTATGACTAAGTGGAAAGATTATGTGATTTGACTTAGAGTACAGAGAAAGTTTTTGTCATAGCTAAAATCATGCTGGATGAGTCACTTTCTTTTAGTATAGTGTTTATCATTCTAGACCACTGGGGAGGTGATTTTTAATCTCTCTGTGCTTCCTTACAGCCAGGGGTTACCCAGCTGCCTCTGATAGCCTCTGCCACCTCCTAGGAGTGGGGAAGAACCATATCTACAGTATTCTTGGGGCAAAGTGGCAGACATGACTTTGTCTCACTTCAAACATGTCAGCCTGCATTCACTTTGGTAGCATATGAAGATGTGAACTGTGGCTTTCATCTCTGGAAAATAAAGAGTCTCCTGCCCAATAGAGGAGGTACCTTTGCTGCCCCACTTTTAGGCCTTTGGTGTAGATTTTAGACAGGGGAATCAGATTGTGCGAGCCAGAAATTGTTAGGTAGATGGGGACAGTAATACAGAAATAAGCATACAATTCTGCTGAGCTGCTTGTTCCAGGCAGGAACATTAAGGAGGCTCTTCATGAGCTGAAACCTTCTGCCAGCTGCATGCGAGCTGTAGGCTGTGCCTGACTGGCCCTCTGTCTGCACAGTCTGGTCTCTTTTCAGAGACCTGGAGAAAAAAAAAACATTTAATTTTTATTTGAGCTGATTTAATTTATTTTGGGTTTATTCATTTCCCAAGTAAAATGGTTATGTGGAAGCAGAAGTTCCTGTGGTGTTCTCACTGCTCGAGTCATGATGCAAGCACTCTCAAAGAGCTGAAACACGGCACAGCCCGTGACAGCCTGGGAGGAAAGGCTGCAGCCCTGCCCTATCACCTCACCCTGCAATGAAGACATTTTTTGCCTTTCCACTGTGCAATTTTTCTCCTTTTCACAGGAGGCCAGAGAACAGAGGTGCAAAATGGACTGAAGGATAGGATGTGTGTGTGTGTTTCTGTGGTACGTGGTCTGTATCTGTCATGTTGTTTTTCTTCATTAATGATGTAGAAGAGTGCTTTCTGTGTGTTGACAGCTGACTTTACAGGACTTGTAAGGAAACAGCTCTGCCGATTAGATTAGTATTGACAGGAGCAAGGTCTGTATTTACAGGAAAAAGGCTACAGTAGACCCAAATGAACTATATCATGCCACTGCATGTTTTTTTCAGTGTAATGGGAATTCAACATGTTATTAATAAATGACCGAAACACGTATTTTGATAAATTTATGTCTTCTATCAGTCTGCTATTTTAGCGTCTTTCAGAAATTAATTAATTTATCCTTCCATCATTTCTGTCTTAGGCAAGATTTTTTTTTTTTTTAGTTTGTAGGAGATAGATCACAGCTATTCCTTTTATTTACTTCGTGTCTGACTCTTAAATTTCCTGATCTCAGTCTGTCTGTGAATAAAAATACCATCCTATTTTGCTACTTAAAAGCAGTTTTGGTGAGATAAGAGAATTCAAAGTTGTGTGGAAGGTCTTCTAGATTATTTGGCATTTTACTAAGGTTGAAAGATGTTCATTTTATATGGACTGATTCCCTAAGGTAAAACAAATTTTGTCATTGCTATAATCTTGTATCTCTATCGATTGCTACAGTACAAGAAATTAAGAATGGAAAATGTGTAAACAATATGTATAAATATATATGCACATACAAATGGCAGCAAACAAACAAACCAGGAATTGGAATCCTATAATGGCTATTGTTCCTTTTTAGGGAAGAAAATTAAGAAATTTGATTTTAAACTATTCAGTAAAGTAGAAAGCAAAGGCTACTATGCCCCCAAGTGCTCTCCGGCCATAAAAGCTTGTAGAATGTAGATTTTTAAGACAGATACAACCCCCCCGAGCATTGATCCAAAACATGCATAATACTGTTGTTTTCACTTATTAAGACTCCTTACTTACTGTGGTTGTCCCTGAAGGGTTAAGCTGTTCAGAGTATCCCAGAGCATTAAGACAGCTGGGTGTGAAACAAACTCCCTCATTCAAAAATAGAGTTTCTTTCTTTTTTTTTTTTTTACTACTCTGCTTCTCAAGCTCATGAATAGTAACATTCAATCATTTCTGAAACTTGCTACAAAAAAAAAAAAGGAAAAAAGGAGAAAATTGTTTCTCAGTTTGTCACACAGAGAAGTGTCTCTCTTTAACTCCACAATCCTTCAAACCCACCAGCCTGCATCTGACAAAGCCGATGGAAGGATAAAGGTGCATGAGCATCTCAAAAAATAAGTGTGCAATTGAAGAGACACGCTGTTAATGTCTCAGGAGACCACAGCACTTGTACAGAGGAGAGCCTTGCAGAGTACCTGTGCTGGAGCTTCATCTGGAGGTCTGTACCATCCCAGACAGTATTTGTACAGTGAAGGCTCTCCTGTGCAGGCTTTTTGCTGTCTGGAGTATTAGCATAATTCAATTAAAAGTCATTCAGTCACAAAAACAAAAACAAAACTAAAAAAACAAAGAAAACACAGCAGCATTTGTTCTGATGCTCTCAGAACAAACTGTGCTCCCACTTTAGACTGGAATCTACCTGCTCTTTTGCTTCTTTGCTTCTTCTAAGGTTGAGCTTAAACATTTTTTATCTACTACTTCAAAAGCAGTAACAGATATTCTAACTTTTGTTCTCCTTCCCATTTTTAGTTTCTTTATGGAAGAAATCAAAGAAGTGCACCCCTGTGTATTGCCCTTCCAACTTACAGATCAAGACTAAGAGTACTTTAGTGTCTCCGGTGTTCTTACCACATTTTGTTTGTGCTCTAATCATTGCCAGCGCTTGAAAATATCTTAAACTCCAGTGCAAAAGTACAATGTCTTCTCCTATTCAAGTCTTCCTCAGAAAACACTTATTTCCTAGCATTTAGAAATACAAGTTAACAGCAATAGTGAGCCATCATTGTCTGAACATGTACACTAGTGGTTCTGATTTATTGCTGTCCTTTTCATCTCACTTATATATTGCTTACAGAGCTGTGCTTCTTTGTAAAGGTCCTTGGGACATGGACTGAGCCTTTGTGTTTTGTACAGTGTTGTTTCTGTTCTCTGTTTGAATGTCTTGACCTTTAAAAAGCAACTGTGAGCCTGCCAAAATGTGTTTTATTTAATCAAGAATCTAATTCACAGATAGCAAATCTCTTACAGGCCTGAAATTCACTCTGTGTACTGCTAATGCCAACCCAATTTTGTCCACACAAATGTACATTAAGCTCGAGCGAAAAGAGCTGTAAACACAGGTAAAAAGGCCTTCATTGTGATGAGAAAAGCTTTTCTTCATATTTACTTTATTTATCACTGACACAAAGGGTAATTAGAGTTCAGATTAATCTGTTGGTTTTTTTTTCCAAAAATGAGAAAAAATATAATATTTTATTCCTCAGTCATGCAAATTGATTGCCAAGCTGAGCACAAACAATGAAAAGAAATAATTTAAAGAAAGCCATTAAAGGTAAAAGCATTTGTGTAATTAACAACAATGTTCCCTCCAGTACAGAACATTACTGACCACTGGAAAGCTGGTTGTACTGCAGGCTTTGTTGATTTTCACTGACTACAGAGTAGAACAGGATCTTTCTACATAAATCCTCGGGTGCTACTGCAGGAACGCAGCTGCATAATCTGAGCTGTCTGACCCTGGCGCAGTATCAGACTTTCAACTCATTGTCTAAAGAAATTATTAAAAATTGGTGCTGGGAGAAGTGCTTACTGTTTTATTAATGTTCATCAGATTAAAGAAGTAAAATAACTGAAGCAATATGTGCAGTACATGCAAGCAGAGGAGTGAAAGGAAAAAAATGCATTTGAAGTGTGCCACGGCCTCTCTCAGAGAGCCCCTCATCGATCTCCCTTCCCACTCACCCTGTCAAACAGCTGGCACGGCGTGTGCTCTGCAGACAGGCGAGCAGCAGCGTTCAGACAGCTGTGCTATGTGGAACACAGATGCTTTCACTTGCATTTGGTAGTTTCTAGTCAGCTTCCAGAGTTTTGGCAGAATTGTTCACAGATGTTTGACACACACAGATGATACAGAAATTCATTGAAAAGGGATATGAAGTTAATACCTGGACTTTTCTTACTGTTAGCTTTACCAGACTCTAAGGTCCATTTCCATGGACTCGAAAGGAAATTATGTATGTATATTGAATTGAAATTCCTTCTCAAAGTTACTTATACCAGAAATTAAGGAAAGAAGACTTTTCTACTTTTATATGTAAGCGTTTTGAAGTGTTTGTGGAAGGCACTGCTCTGTCACTGGGAGGTTCCCATCCACAGAGCACGCTGCGTGTCTTGCTCTTCAAAGAGCACTGTTAGTGTGCCCAAACAGCAACATAGATTTCTGTGTCCTAGAAGAGTGTTTCAGTCTGTTCACATCGCTTGGCTCCCTTAGGACACTGCAGTTTTGCCAGTAATGAAAGTAGTAATGACTTTCTTATGTTAACACAGTCTACTGGAAAGCAATTGGAATAAAAAAAATCTCACTTCTTGTACACTGCTGAACAGCCTCCAGATGGGTGGTGGGCTTCGTTCCTGCTAGCTAGAAAGTTTCCTTGAAAGAAGAATGCTTGAGACAGCACTTGCAATTTTACTTAAGTGTGTGCTCTCCCATTATTTTTGTCTTAACTTGTGCATGATGTTTGGCTGCTCTGCAGCCTCTGATTTTTTCATACATTGCTGCAGCTGGCCACCTTAGCAAACAATTTGGGGTGTGAGGCTGGAATAGCATTCTTCTGGTCTAAGTACTGTGCATTTACTGTGGTTGACTAAGCCTCCATATTAAGAGTTTTTCCCTTTAGGGCAGTTGCACAGAACTACCTGCCCAGTCATTGCCAGAATTTGTTAGAATTGGTAGGAAAGCTACTGGAATTACAGATTTTAGACCATAGACTTTCCCCATTATTCCTAAGGACCAAACCTGTCCCTTTGGATGTCAGTGTAAACTGAGGTGGTCCTAGGTGCACATTTATATGAAAAAGATACAAAAAAAAACCCAACAAAAAACAACAACAACAACAAAAAAACAACCCACAACAACAAATGGACTACTGACAGCAAGTGTTTTAATAAGAAGATCTTTTTTTCATTTTCCTTTTCATTGTATGTTATGTAATATACGGTGAGCACTATATTTGCTGGCAAAGGAGAGAAGTCTGGGAAACCCATTCATTTTATTCCACATTTAAACAAACAGTTTCTCAAAACCATGACCAAGAAAGGAAGCAAAAGTACTTAGCAAACCTATATTAAGTGTTCTAACTCAATGTTTATATTTTGTTCCTGAAAAATATACTGACTGTATTGATAGCTTAGTAGTATTCAGCTCCTGCATTCTGATGTGGGAGAAGGCTTAGAGAATATTTTTAACCTTGTATGGAAACTTAATTTTGTTTTCAAAATACCTGCAGCTCAGTACAGTCTGAGCCATTCTGAAGCAGAAATTGTGGTCTACAAAGAAAGTTCATATGACTCCCACAGGGTAATAGTGTCTGGGAGAAAAATGCTGGTAGTGCTGTGAAATATCCAACACTTCCTCTAACTTTCTAGTACTTTCATAACACACTTTTAAGACAGAAGCCTTCCAAACACCGAGGACGTTCTTACAGGAAGATGACTTCTTTCACCCAGAAAGCCCTCTGTACTACTTCCAGATTGCAAAGTAACGCCATGAGTAACTAAGATTCTATAGATTTGCATTTGATGAATAAAACTGTGTTTTCAATTATTGATCTGGAATTTTTTGAAGATAAATACCAATATTTATGAAATTTTTCTGTATTCCCATAAGTATGTATTTTCAGGTACTTTGCCAGAAGTTCTTACCACAGGAAATGTAAATCAGGTTTTAAATATGTGTCTTGAAAAGCAAAAATATTTAAATTTTCTTTACTTTTTGTTGTCATCTCATTCATTTTGAACATTTCACATTAAAGTTCCCTTGCCTCTGAGTAAACTACTTTTCCTAGTTAAGGATAAGCTGCAGCTTTCAAGTGCAATCTCCTAAGAAAAAAAGGATAATGAAGAATTACTGCTGCATTTTAAGAATGCACCTGAAATATTTGGATATAAGGCTTACATTTCTTTCCAGAACTTATAATCCTGACTGCCACAATAATGTCCTTCCTCCCACAGAAAGGATAAACTGTAAACAGCATTGCATAGAAGATCTTATATTTTTAATGAATGGTGTTATCACTATAGGTTTTCCCCAGGAAAGTCTCCACATCTTTTGCAGAGTAGGAGCAAAATATTTTCAGTTTACTGTTGGTTGCCCTGAAATACATTCCATTAATTGTAATAAGGATAAAAGGAGATTGTTTAGTCTGGAGAAGAGGAGGCTCATGGGGAGACCTTAATATCTCTCTACAACTGCCTGAAAGGAGGTTATAGCAAAATGAGAGTTGGCCTCTTCTCCCATGTACCTAGTGATAGGACTAGAGGGAATGGCCTCAAGTTTCACCAGGAGAGGTTCAGGTTGGATGTTAGGAAACATATTATCAGAAACAGTGGTCAGGCACTGACACATGCTGCCCAGGGAGGTGGTGGAGTCACCGTCCCTGGAGATGTTCAAGAAATGTCTAGATGTTGTACTGAGGGACATGGTTTAGTGGGAAATATTGGTGGATGGTGGACTGGATGATCTTGGAGGTCTTTGTGTGGTCTTGGCTCTGCTTCCAGTTCTGTCATGGAAATTCTTAGTACTGTCCATCAGTCTGAATATGTCTGAGTGAATAATACACTGTGTGAGCTATAGCAACCCTGAGAACTTTTGTTACCCCACAGTGGCATCCACTAAGAGCTTAGCGTAGACATAGGTCCTCTACATGATAAAATTAACTAAATAAATGCTTTCTGGATCAAAGAATATTTGTTCTTGTTAAGTACCTAATTTTCCATAGCTCTATGAGCTTGATTCAGATGTACATTGGGAAAGAGAGGAGATTCAGGCCATTTTTCTCAGGAATAAGATGTTAAAAAAAGAAAACAATAAAGGGTCTTGACAATTATTTCTTGGCAAGTTTCAGCTTTCCATGAGAAGCAAGCACACACACTTTTTAAAAAATGACGCAGATGTCTCTGCATGTCCGTAGCTTGGAAAGACACAGATGGACTCATGTTTTGAGAAGAAACAACAGGCAGTCAGTTTGGAGAGGAAAAACAGTCTAGGATATTTTGTGGCTGTTACTTTTTGATACAGGCGTGCAAGCACAGTCAGCCCTGCTGTAACTGAGGGACAGCTGGGTCATACCACACAGTGCTTCACCCTGAATTCCTAATTTCACAGCAGCCAGTGCTCATCTAAGGGCTTAAGTGTGCTTTGCCATGCACATGTGGGATGAAGTGAGAGAACAGTGGTGGGATCTGGTGCTGTGATCTGTCCCAACAGCATGAGGCAGTGCTTGGGCACAGCCAAATGTGTACGAAGCGAGGGGCTCAGCTCCTGCTCGGCTGGCTCTGCTGTTTGAATTGGCTTGCTCTCAGGAAAAGAGAGTTTCCAGCTCACAAATTAATCTATGGCTGTGGTGTGGAGACCTGAAATAAAATACCTGTGAAGAGATGGATGGGAATCCTGAGCTGTGAATCAGAGAAAGACACTGAGTGTCTTAGTGACTCAAGTTCTCAGTTTCATCAACAGGGCTGCCAACAGCGTGATTTCTTGCCATGTACAAGCAGGGCTTTAGATACGCTTCCATCTGTTTTTTGCAATTTTTGTCTAATTGGCTAACTTTTAGTGGGTTCTTCTAGCAGAGAGTCAAAATTCCTCCTCTCCATTTTACCGCTGTTGTAATCTAGGATTATTTTTTTCCATTCCTTGTTATTATAACTAATCGTTGTTACAACTGATTATTTGTTATACATAATTATTAATTTCTTTCTTTCTGTAAATTTGAAGAACAGTCTCTGACCAAAATAATTCATAATTTTGCAACTAACATGGGCAAGGATTTACTTTAATGAATTCTCTTTGCTATAGCTGGAAAACAGGTGTAAAATACTTGCTTTTCAAAACATTGTGAGTTATTGTCCCCTAACATTTGTAAAACCATTTAAATAAGTTGTGCAATACCATGTTAAAGTATTACTGAACAGAGTAGAAAGATGTTAATTCACAATATATATTCAGAAGTCCCATGTGGAGTAGTGCTCTGAACAGAGGCTCAACATACCAGCCTGCATGCAGCCATTGTGACCTAACTGAATTTGCCCAGAAGGTCCACTATCACTGTGTGGGGTTGACTTAGTCACAGGCTACATTTCACTTGCCTTCTAAGCTAGAGCATTGGTTTCTGATTTTTAATTATCATTATTCCATGTACTGACAATTAAGTCATTTGATACATGAATATATGTTAGGGACCGAAAGTGAAGAATGTTGCCAATTTATCTCTTTTAAGGGATCATCTGGAAAACAGCAAACTGGAAAAATGAGGTTCATTCCTGCTGCTGAAGTAAGAAGGAAGGCATTGCTTGGTTTCACATTTCGGGTCAGGACAACTAAAAGTCTCCTGCTCAGCTACAGCTTGTACAAGAAAGAGTTTTGTCTCCTATATTAATTTCCTGTAGGTGACACCAGATAACACTTTGAGCTGATTACTGTAAATGAGTGCAAGAGAGATCAGAGAAAGAGAGAAAAGATTTGGGTTGGTTTGAGCTATAAACCACAGGAGAACAGAGGCTTCTCTTTCCTCTACAGAGGCTTTACCTGTGAGGGGATGCTGTTGCATGTGATCCCTCGAACACTGCTTAAATCTTTTATCCAACAAGACTGGAAATACTCATATATATAGCTAGTCTTCACACACTACCATGAAGTACACTGAGGAAACTTCAGATTCTTCTTACCACTGAAAGAATAAAAATGTCACAGTGGAATTTGTCTTCTATTACAAGTTAAAAAAGCAAAATCCACCTATAATTATTTCCAGAAACGTCATCATAAAAAAATTTCAATGAATTTTTTCTCATTTTGGGGGGAAAGAAACACTCTCAGGAGTTCAGTGCAGCCCAGATGCAGGGTATGGTATGCAGCAGTTAGTGTAGTTAGTGTGCAGCAGTGGGGTGTGCTGGGGAGTGCTCACTACCTGATGCTTGGCAAGGCACAGCAGGCATTGCTTCTCCTTGTTGTGTCGCTCCAGCCAATAAAATAATTGCCATTACTTAATAATCTTAATCCATGGTTAAGATTATGGGAAGTTGCTGGGAAATAATAATGGTCAGACTTTTGCCAAAGTGGTAGTCTCTTGGGAGAAACTGGCCACCTGGTATGTCAAATAGATTTCTGCCCTTACAAAGGGAGGGTGGCAAGCTCTACTAATACTATATCAGAGAACAAAATGGATCAGATTACATTATTACTCCTTCCTTCGGTGTCTTAAGGGCTGTTCACAGTATGGCAGGTCGTATTCCTGCTGGAAAAATCTTGTTCTGCCTTTGCTTGTTGCATGGTTTTCCTTGTCCTGAACAGTTACTTTAGATTAAATTTTCCCTGAAAAATGACTAGCTAATTCACAGCAGAAAGTGGTGGATTGAACTGAAGCATTTAATACCAGTGAAGTGGTTAATAAGCGTTATTACAAGCAGCGTTGTAGATAAGGCCCTCTCCTGGCTTGTTTCATGTCCCAGACAAAGAATCATTCCTGAAATTTGTGCTAAACGTAATTCAGTTAGAGAAAAAAAATACCTCAACCCACTCTTACTTAAGCTAAGATTTACTTAGAAATATCTGTTAAGTAAGGAGAACTACCTGTAAAATTATGTCAACAAATTTAAGGAGTTGGCAATCTAGAAGTGTGATCATAACAGAAACCTTTTCATCCAACGAATCTGCCTATGTCGTCTTTTCCAAGGCCTTATGGTAGTCTGTGTTTGAGAAATAAGGCTTCTCTGAAACCACGGATAGCCAGAAAAGAAAGGAACAATTGTTTAATTTACAATTTAATTGAATGCTGAGAAAGCATTTAGAGAAGCATTGTACTAGATAAGCATGGCTAAGGAAGAGTGAGATAAATAAGCTTGCACTGATACCAGCGCTAACAAGGATTCTGCTTTCAGCAGCTGAGGTGGGGCGGTTGGAATTAGCTCAGTTATGTCTGTGCTGTACCACACAGTGTGCAGAGCAGATAAAACCAGGAAAACCTTGCAGTGTCTGTATTTGAAGGCTAGGTCTCTTGGCAGCAAAGTATTTGAGACTTTATTCCAAGCGTGCTTTTGGGGAACTTTTGCACATCCTTATTTTGCATTGCCAAAGAGACAATAATCTTTATTTTAGTGACTTAGTAGAGAGCTTTAAAGGATGACACTTCACAAGTAGTTACAGTTTATATGATGTTTTAAGAGTCAGCATATTCTGTTGTGTAATGCCGCGAACTGAAAGTCAATAGAGATGATTTCTTAACATTTCTTCTCTATGAGCTTATTTCTTCTTCTGCCTTTAGTCTGTCCCCTAGGAACTAATTTACAAGGCAGCTTCCTATCACAGATATTGCACAGTTCCCAATATAAAGGAAGCATGTCATTCGGGTCCTCAAATGCTATTGTAAGACATATAAGAATGTTAAGCATTCCCTTGGGAGGTCAGTGCTCAGTTTTATGGTTAGAATAGAGATACAAGTGCGGAGTTAGCTGTCTGCGTGAAGACATTTGGGGGCTTTAGAACTGCTAGGCATTTTAAAGCTGCAACTTTATCTGCGAATGTGTAGGCCTTTCAAAGATGCTTTGTTCATGGAAAGTATCTCTAAAAGTGTATGTGCATGGTTGGGATTGGTCAAAGAAGTACAAAAGGCTACCTACAAAACTTGCCTCTGTACACTTTTTGGGAAACAGATTTTTTCATAAATAAAATGTACAAGTTATATATAAAATGATGAGCATTTTAAAATATCAATTATAAAGTTCAGCCCAGCACTAGATATAAATTGCTTCTGAATTCCAAGATTCCAAATAAACATATTTTTGTTTCCATCGATTTATGTAAGCTGTTATAGTTATTCACTGATTTCCTCTTAGTTCTCAGAGCTGTGTTTATATTTGGTTCATTTGGCCTACTTTAGCATCCTTTTCTACAGCTAGTTCCCAAGTTTGATTTTCAAGCTGGGTATTCTTTTGGGGGAACACACAGAGCACATCAATCTCTTAACGGCTAAATTTGGAAAGCATAGCATCAATTGCTGTGGTTAACTGCCTTCAGAGTACATTGTGGTTAATTAATGAATTTCCCAAAGCTTTCTGAAGAGCCATTTCCTACTTTAGACGGGGGCATGTATTCTCCTATCTATCTAGACCAGTGACAGAAGGAACATTCTTAATTAGAAGTCATAAGAAAAATTATCTAGTCAGGTGCTCTGAAGATCTTTAAAAATTGTATCCATGGTGCAGTGAACGTATAATTTTATTTTCCTCCAGGCATTAAAATATGAATAAGAAGCCACTATGAATTATGAGCAGTACAAAGTGTTCAAACCAGCTCAACTGAATTTCTTTCAGTGAAGTTCCAGAGATCTAGCTTACTCTGACAGGAAAGATTTTTGGCCCGATACTGTGCTGCTTTTGCAGCTCATTTGTTTTACACACCAGCAATGAAAAGCAGAAGGCTGGAGCAACCATTCTTCTTTGGGACAGAAGCTGAAAAGATTAAGAAGAGTGCTTGATATTATCTTTAAAAACAGAAAAATAAACAGGCTACTGGCTAAGGTCAGGAGGCGAATTACTTCATAACCAATTTGGATATACTCCATGATCTGGTTAGAGAAAAATGATATAATTCTGAAAGGATAGCTGAGATAACAAAAATAGCAAATTATTCTTATGAAAACTTTTGTAGGCAAATTCTTTCATTATAGTTGTTCAGAATGTGAAAAAGGGCAAAGTAACAAGTGTAAATGTGTATGTATATATATTTTTTCTTTGAAGTAGTGCCCAGCGTCACTTGAGCTTCATTTGTTCAAGTTTGTAGGAATATAGTGATACAAACCCAGATGGTGTTTGCTGTTACTGGTGACAGACGTTCTCTTATTCTTGAGATTATGCAGTTAAGTGTAATGCAATTATAGCTGAGTTATGCAAAATACAAAACACCCTCAGCTCCCATTAACTGCAAGGGCAGCTGTAGGGTCTCCATACCTCCCAGGAGGATTAGCTGAACTCTTCACCTAAGCAGTTGTTTTTGAGATATCCTGCTCATCAGGTCCACTGAAATCTGTGTTCAGCATCTTTGTGATCACTCTCCAGTGACCTTCTTTAGGACTGAGATCAAAGATCTTACTATCTTTTCAGGAAATTGATCAAATGCCAAGGAACTGTATGTCCTAAATGCTCACTTGATTGATGCAATTATGTGAATGCAGTAATATGACTAAACGATAATCTTATTGAAACACACATACATGCGTCGCACAGAGGTAATAGACAGAGATAAGGTAATCTTAGTGCTTCAGTAAAAAATGCTCAGTAAAAATGAAACAGTTCCAGATGGTGGGCAAGCTCCTCCTGAACCTAATGCTGCTGCAGTAGAAAAATTTTGGTCAAGCCCTCTAGCCAGCCTGGATCCTAACATTGAGCGTGGCCATTCTAGAATTATCAAAAAGACTATTCTTCTCCTTTAAAGGATAGTTCTTCAGAAATGGCATCCAATATCTATGAATTCATTAGTGTGAACCCTGAGATGAGCTTGGCACATGTTTAAGAGTCAAAGTCAAATTTAAGAGCCACCATATAAGTTGATAAAAGTGAAATACCAACACTGAGTGTGCGTATAAATACAGTCTTTCTACAAAATACCCAAATAAGTACACTTTGCGATGTAAGGTTCTGGTGATCAACATTTATTTAACACATGTACTGCAGACTGGGATCACATCACAAGAAAGGTCTGCTAATGCTTTCAGATCTTGTGATCTCAGTTTGAGGTGAGTGGTCTCTAATTTTCATAATTCGGTATTGTTGTATTAAAGGACAATAGTACATTCCAGAGTTATGGAACAATACAATGTGGGTTTTCTTGTTTGTTTGGTTGGTTGTTTTTGTTGTTGTTGTTGTTGTTGTTCTGTGCTGTTTTGTTTTTTTTTTTTAAGTAGCAATCTAGTGAGCTAAATATTGGTTTGGGTGAAAGTGTATAAAATGTAACCTGGGAGCAAGAGAATACTGAATTTATTCTTGATAAATTGAATGAAAAAAATAGTAATAAATGAGGTAGGAAGCCCACAAAATTATCATGTAGTGGGATCTAGTAACCAATTTAGGTTAGACATGTAGTGGGATCTAGTAATGTATTTAGGTTAGTCAAGACTACAGAAAATGGACAGGGGATATCAGAGACATATGAGCAAACTCAGTTAAGTGGATGATGCAATAGAAAATGATATTAATTTTTTAGTTAATGCAAATATTGTATTACCACCCAATTTCTGGAAGTCAACTTTTAACACACACATTATTTATATTAATCAACAAATGAATAGGGTGTTTTTTACATGGAGCTTAGTGTGCTGCGCTTGGATGCTGTGGCAATGGGGCTCTGGAGTACTGTGTGTACTCTGTAGTCCTTACTAACCTAAGTAAGTTACTAGAAAGTAAACTTCATTAGCAACCATTAGAAGGATGTTCTCCATGGTCTAAGACTTGTTATCAGTTTTAAATGAGTGAGAAACAAAACTCTGTTATTTTGGGGCTAATTTTACATTCCAAAGTACAATTACCCTTTCTTTACTTCTGGATGTTATGGGGTAGTGTGAGTGGGTGTAGCTACAGAACAACTCTAACATAATTTAAGAAAACATGGCTGGGGGTTCATTCACCCCTACTTTAAGAGTTTCTAGATTCCTGCTGAACCTTTGAGCTTTCTGTAAGTTTTCTGAGCTTTGGCTTTCTGTGAACAGAATCAGGAGATAGTGCCTGAAAAATTAATACATTTCCTGGGTAACAAAGTACGCGATCAAGTTTATATTAGCACATATTAAAAGGATTTTTCAATAGTTAGCTTCATTATTATTTCATGTTATATTTTGATGCTAAAAATATGATAATTCTTTCATTTAAAATCATACATTTGTTTTCATTTGATTGTCCTCTACATTTTTAAAACATATTTTTCTTTGTAGCCTATGAAATATTATTTTTTTTTAAAAAATTAATCTCCAAGGAATTCCTGCTTTAGAAAAAAAGTGAATGTCTCACACCAGTTCACTCTATTTTCTTCTCTTTTCTAAACAATGCTGTATTTTTATGTAAGCAGTAAGCATGCCAGACACTTGCATGAAAAATATGATGTGTACAATGCACTTCATTTATTTCTTGACATAACAGCAAAAGTTGAAAAAACACAGAGGTTTGTAGGAATTAAGTTATGACATAAAACAGACTTCTTATGTCAAGAGAAGGAGACAATTTGCAATTAAAAACAGAGAACTGAGGACTGGCTCCATAGTTTATGCAAATCTTATGTGAATTGTATAAAAATATGAGGGCAACTCACTGCGTTAATGTGACAAAGTGCAGAGCATTGTCATTCCAGGACAGAGTACACCAACAGAATAGAGTTGTCTTTCACGAAGGAAGGACCTAGATACTAAAGCTCATCAGTGTACAAAAACCAATACTTATGGAAGACCTGGATCACCTCCTGTGACCTGGTAAAGGTCTAGGGCAGTACTCCTTGCAGCATGGAGTTCCTTGCCCACAGTCTGGAAAAGGAGGAAACCAGTTACTTCTGACCTCAGCAAGCACTGCTAGGAGTTATAGCATGATGTTAAACAAAGCACATGGTCTGTCTGAAATTACAACATAATATCAGAAGTGCTAGGCCAGCATGAAATAAATATTTGAGGTTCAGTCCACTTCAGGCAATCTGCCCAAAATAATAGATGATAGTTAAAGATTATATGTGGTTTCCAAAATCCCATTCAAATGTATTCCCCTTGGCAGCTTGACAAAATAGTTAGTTTTTACAATTTTATGCCATTAAAACTGAAGGTTGCATAAAGTGTAACTATTCAAACACTAGGTTAATTATTACTACCCTGTGTCTGTAAAGGGCTTTGTTCCATGACAAGAATTTGACACTTTAGCGTAAGTACCATAACTTTCTTCCTTCAGCATCTCCATCGTCCTCCACCTCAACCCACACACAAAGTGGCATTTAAATAAGGCTCTTCATGCTAAGTCATAAATATTAATGACGTGAAACTCAGGGCTTGGCATTTTGCATTAATGGCCCTCTTCATCACTGTTTCATACCTGGATTGCAGCCAACCCCTATGTAACTGGCTGACATTTTTATTTTTTTTTTAAACAATGTTAATACTGATGTGAAACAAAACGCTGAGATAATTTTTCCCAAATTGCTAGCAAACCCTCTTTCTGCGCTGCATGTTTAGGGTGTCAATTGGCATGACTTTTTGAACAATGTCCATGGTGGCTTGGCATGATTGGACTTGTAATTACAGTTTGTGCCTTTCAGCTAGTTCCTACAATACCTCCAAACAAGATGTGAATAGATATTTCCTTAAAAAAAAAAAAAAATTGAGCTGGTTTTGAAAAAATAAATACTGTTTTTTTCCTACAATCTAACATTTCATGTTGGCTCCAAAAAGGGTTTAATTCCATTGTTGGTAATAAAAGAAATTTTTTTTCTTAATTCCTGTGGTTACTTGCATCAGTTCTGTCCTCTCAGTTTGAGCTGTACCCATTGTTTGAATTTATTAATGAAATGAGGTTTTGGAGATATTTGTGACAGTGTTGAAGATGTATTTTTCTGTTTTCTGTCTGTGAGAGAGAGACATCCAGATCAGTCTTGTGAGCAACACAGCCATGGTCCTGGGCAGCCAGCTCTATGTCTCCCTGCTTGAACAGTGGGGGTGACCAAATGACCTCCAAAGGTCCCTTCCAACCTTAACTCCTCTCTTTCTGTATGATTCTGTGATTCTGCGTTGTCTCAATCCCACAAGATAATGAACCTTCTGAACAACCTGCCAGATATTAGCATAATTCCTTAAACAGTAAGCATGTGCTTGGCTCTTCCTGCCCTTCATTGCTTATCTGAATAAGGACCAGAATATTCTTATAAAACAGTTTGAAACTTGAATTTTCTACACTGTTACTGAGAAGTTGACATTTCAGTAAAACATTTGGTTTGAAAGAGAACAACAATAGTTAAAATTTTCCCTTCATTAGAAAGTGAAAGTAGAAGAAGAGAAGCAGAAACGCATACTGGGCTCTAAGATACACAGTGTGTTTTGCAGTATGGCATACGTCATGACCTTCAGTGCTTTGAATTAAGTAGGAAAAAGAGCAAGCCTGAAGTACAGGATCATAGGGCTTACAAGGAACACAAAGTCATATAGTCCAGGTGTAGTGGAAATGCTAAGTGACGGCTTGAAACAGTAACTGAACACCTGGTGGGAAGGCAAGGCCAACCCAGGGGAGCTCAGGTGCATGCAATGCACCTTAGTGACCAGAAGGGCTGAAGCCAGGATCCACCCCTTCCCAGACCTCATTTAAGGGTTGGCAAAGCTCTTTTGCTAGAGATTTCAGTGTACCTGAAGCCTTCCAAGGGTAAGTAAGTAGAGTCTTTCCTTTGTTTCTGTGCCTATGGCTGTTGTATTTGAGCAATTCTTCACTTGTTGCAGCTTATGATTTTGCTATTCTGCTGTCATTGCTGTGCTTTCCATTGCATTACACCAGGGCAAAAACAACAAACTTTGAGTCATTCATGATAGGTACTTATCAGCCTGTCTTAATGTCTTCAGTGTGGATGCACCAAGCCTTCCAACACTTCTGCTGTTTATGGTTCTCTCATAATATTTTTCTAAATATGTAAGCTGAATTGTCTTGCATGGACTGTTATTTCTGTAGTCATATAAAGTAGCCTTCTATGTGTCTAAGACCAGTAACAAACCTTCCATCAGCCTCTTATGCTAAAAGTCCCACTTTAAATATTTCATTATAATTCATATTTTATAGACCTTTTATCATTTTCACTGTTATCTTTAGGACTGTCTTTGACCAATTCATAAATTTCTTGAAGTGTGGTCCCTGACCTAGGGGCACACTAATCCAGTTAATGCCTTATCAGTACTGAGGAGAGCAAAGTGTTGCTTCACAAACTTGTGTGCTATCTGCATTTCAGAAAAACATTTCTGTGTCTGCAGCAACATGTTGTTAACTCATCTTTGTTCTTTGGTCAGCTCTAATTTTTATACCCTTTCCAATCTGAATTTCTCCCTCTACAGCTATTACCCATTTTCTGTCTACATAGTTTATTATTGCTGAGCTTGGCACTTGTACAAGCTGAAGATATTTCCATTTTCCATTCTTATCTCCAGTTTATCAGGACTGTTTTGAATCCTATTCTTGTCCTCTGAAATAGTTGCGATGTACTAGACTACATTTGCCTCTAAATTAATGAGCCTATTCTCTAATCTGCCATTCTGGTCAGTAGTGAAAATATTGAATAGTGCTGGACCCAGGATAGATCCCAGTGGGAAATCCATTTGATATATCCTCCTGTTTTGATACACAGTCTTTATAACGTATTCAGCTTTGCACTCAAATTTGAGAATTTTTTTCCCTGGCTGGTTTATGAGGAGTGAGGTGGTCATTTCAGACAGGATTGCAGAAATAACACTAATGAATTCTAAATATTTAAGATTCATACTTTATTTCCCTCCCTCAGGGGATAAGGAAAATCTAAAGCTAAGCATTCAAATCTGTTCTGATGTAACTTTTTCTCAAGTTTTTTAAATGGGACAGTGCCACTGTAATGTCATTAGAGGTTACGTATCTCCTCAAAAGCACTACTTGTCAAGAATACAACTTTGAAAAGCTTGGCCTGACAAGCTGTTAACAGAGCAGCCCTTGAAATTACAAAATACTTTTTTAATTACTTCTTCAAAATATAGAATTAAAATATCAAGAAGTGTTCTTTTGGTCTGAGTATTCTTGATGTATGGTAAGCCTGCACATGTAAATGTTTGCATAATTTAATGCATGTGTACCAAACACAGCAGAAAACATCTCTACTTCACAATGGTAATAAGCTCATGACATATTTCAAATTCAGATAAGTGTTTGAATGTTGGAGGACTTGAGCATTTGGTGACTGAAATTTATCCTCCACTCTGAAGATTCCAGCTGCTCAGTAAGCTCAAAATCAATGTGAGAATACTTGGATGCAGGATGACAGTTGTGTAGAGATCTTGAAGTTCTGAAAAAATTACAAGTGTTTGCATTCGGTATTTTGGTTTGTCCCATGTTACTTACATCTTTGCTTTACTATGTGAACTGTTAAACATCCCTGCATAATGGCACTTTATCAGATGTATATGCAACTGTATATAAAACTTTAATGGACCAGTCTGAAAAAGATTGTGGAATGGACTGTGATGTCCTGCTGTTGTTCAGGGGCTTGAAGTATTTTGTAAATGCTTGGTTTTAATTTATGCTTGTACTCAGAAACACAAAACACATTGATTCTTAATTTAGAACCTTCATACCACACAGATCACTCAGGAGCTTAAGATTATGAAAGGCTGGTTCCTATCATTGCTGTCACCTTTAGTATTTTCCATACGACAGTAGCCAAAGTGATAGGTATAAAACTCAGTGTTCTGTAGTTTGAAAAGAGAACCATTACTTCACTCAGTTTTTCTAAGAAGACGTAGCAGAAAATTGTCTAGCTGAAATGAAAAGTGCGAAGAAAAAAATCACGGTATCTGTTTTCATAATATTATGGAGTAACAGTGGAACAAAATTTGACTTGTAAGGGAACTGCCACTTTTGGATCATAATGATACTTGTTTGAAAATGGTAAATAGCTGTAGAAAACAAAGTGTATGCAGAGAACAAAATGTTGAGAAGGGTGCTGGTCACTTCAGGATGCTAAGGCACAGGAAAAAGGCTAGCTCTCAAATACTTGCCAAATGCAAATATTCCACTATAAGTTGGTTCCCCACACCTTTCATTGCCATATCATTTAGTTTCCTGAAACTTTAAACACTTGTTAAGTGTTAATTAGTTCACTTCATAATGCTCCCTGTAGGGGAAAATAGTACCTTCAAACTTTTAAAAAGAAGTTGAAACAGTCTCTGGAGGATTAAGTTGCTTACCTCAATTCCAAGTAGAAACACAAATTTGAGCTACAGGTTGCCTTGTGTATGAATAACAGATTTAATCCTACAAGTTGGCAAGCACTTGCAAAGGCCAAGAAGTGAAGGAGTCTCAGACTTTCTACCAGTAATACTTGTTGCCCTTTTACAAGTAATACTTGTTTTTTTTCATATGCAGAGAGGTCTTGAAGTGGTACCAGCTGACCTGGACTGTATACCTGTTGAAATCTGTGTAGAACTTGATGTACTGTCTCTACAACTAACACATTTCATGCTGCACACTCGGGGAAGTGCTTATGCAGATGCATACATTAATAATACTGTTCATTGTGCAGACCTCACAGTCTGAACTGGCAGACAGTGGCAATTCATATGTTTCTGTTCTCCTCTGCCCTTGCAAGGAACAACTGCTTTAATCTAGACTTTTTCCAAAGTTGTTCCTGAGCTCAAACTACTCTGGTGTTGGAATAAATAGCAATTTTTGAATGAAAAAGGCAGAGTGGCATATCGACAGATTGACTCTGCTCCCTTTCAGTTTTGTCTTTCTTGCTCATGTTTACCAGCATTGTATTTCCCTTACTTTTAAGGGAACACTGGTTTCACAAAGCAACATATGACCCAGCAAGTGAAGAACAAAGAACATGGCTTTGACATGGCTTTCATCCATTATTTTCTATATGTGGCTCTAACTGTGGAAGTATTTCCACTTCTGTGGAAGTTTTTTCATTTTTATGTAGAAGAAACTCAAGCAAGCAATGTTAATGTTGCATATTCCCTTGGTCTGTATTGCAAAAATCATTAGGGCTTGACTTTTCCACAGAAAGGAATGCAGAATGCTGTCTACTTGTAAGTTTGTGATTCATGCCTCCTGTCAAGGCTACCAAACCAGTAAAAACACTGGAATGTAAAAAAAAAAAATACGCATGATTATGTATTTCAGGAAAACAATTTTCTCAAGAATGTTTCTGGAATGAATCTTCAGTGTTAGCTATTTCTAGTTCATATATCAGTGACGGAGTGCCTACTGGCACCAACTGGTGCTTTGCAATTGTCTCAAAGGACAATGCTTTAGTTTGCTTAAGGTGTCTTTTTTTGGATTCTTGTAGCAGCAAATCCTTTAGCAGCTCATTACTTAATAGAAACTAAACAAAGCTTCTTCCAGGAAAGAAACTGTTCATCTGTCACCCCACAGTGAACTTCTTTTCTCAAATACATAACACATTCTTTTAGAAAAATATCTCCAATTTAACCAAGACACTGTATACTCTGAAGACAAGAATATGTCCTTGTTCATCTGTCTTCCACTGCTTGAAACTCAAAAGTTTCTGGGGAAAAGAAATGGCAGAAGATAATTTCTGGGTATAGAAATCTACCTGTATGATATATTCAGACTTGTCTGTCATACTTTTAAAAACAGCGACTTTCTCCACTGAAGAGCACTTGAGTAGGCCCTTATACATAGGCCTCCTTAGGGCCCGGGCAGGACTCCTTTGTTATCTACTAATAGACATTTCTTCAGATGTTTTTCAACTTCTTATGGAAACTCAGCTTTCTTTTTATTGTCAAGATAGCTCACTGCTAACAGTTCCCTCCATACGTTGTGACTGTTACTGTATCTGCCAGAGGAGCCTTTTCACAGCTCTTCATTTCCACTAGAGTGGCCACTGGAGCACCAATATTAGTTGTACAGAAAAAAGGACAGTCTGTCAGCCATTGTCAGCTCTGACTTTAGCAGCTGATAACTTGATCACGGGTTTTAAAGAACAAAATAAAGGCACTAATCTGTGATCATGAATATCATACACTTTATGTACAATTGGAAATAATTCAGAGCAACTATGGATCAGAAAGAATGATTCAAATTTTACTGCTGCCGTCATTTCCAAAGATGCAGTGAACTGTTTTAGTGGATCCTTGCTGGAGGTGTGCTTCCATTTTGCAAAAACATAACCATTCTATCTGCAGGAAAATATTTCTGCACAGAATTGAGTTAATGTGAAGCATAAGCCCAGAGTCTTGAGAAAGCAGTGCATAAAGGAAAATGACAAGCTATTTTGCAGATGTATTTTAGAAACATTTTTAATCCTTTCAAAACATGAAATTAAAACATTTTTATATCTAGTCATTACTGTTCTGACTTTCTGCTGTAAAAATACATTGTGCTCCACTGTTCTCACTGTATCATGAAGTTATTTCCACTGGAAAAGTCTTCAATATGGAAAAATATTCCTGAAATCAGCACTCAATGTTTAACTGCTGAAGCTAGTTCATTGCTCCTGTTTTTTCTACCATTTAAACCATAGTTCCTGAAATTAATGCAGTTCCTTGATATACATTTAGAAGAACTAAAATTAAAAACAGATCACTTGCCTTTTCAGAATAGTGCATACTTTCTGTTTATAAAATACCTATTATCAGAATCTATAATATAGAGCAAAATACTGCAGAGTCCTTACACCAGCTTTATACTTGACTTTTTTTTACTTCAAATGTGTGATTGATCCTAAATTATAATAAAACAGCACACAATATTGGCTACTCCAAAGAGCGTATGTTTCAAAATAAGTGACTAAATCTAGCACTTAGATATACAAGTTTTCTCTATTCAGTTCTGAAGTTCTGTACTAGTTCTTGGATTAAGTTCAGATAACTTGAATTTAATTTTCTCAGTACATCTAGCAATGGTTTATTTTTTTTAGACGTTACTGCCATATAAGCACAAGGTTTTTCTGGAGTCTATGTAAATAATTGATGCCATTTTTGATAAAGCTTCTTTCATTGGTTTAACACTGATAAGATTTGAGTTCATTAAGTTTAAACATAACTTTTGAATCCATACTGTGTTTATCTGTAACATGTGAGACAAAAAAATAAACTAATGCTCATTTTGGTTATATGGAATGGTAAGTTCTCATGAAGATATGTAAGTCATAGTGATGGTATAGGATGACAAGCATTCAGCACACAAGCACAAAGTCATAAAATATCCCCTCAAAATCAAAAGAATCTGATTTCTTTCCCATAATTTGTCTGCAACATCATTCATGAAGGTCATCTTCCTTCTTATGTCATTTGCTCAATGGAAAAATCCTATGAGCAAGGGGCCAGAAATAACCTTTAAGATAAGTAGCTCTACATAACAATTTGTGCATAGTTCTTTATGTATTTGTATTTATGTCTTATCTTCTTCCCTTGCTTTCTTATCTCTCCATTGGTTCTTTGGCTCCCTTGCCAAATTTCTACACCAAAACAAATATCTACGTGTTAGGCTTTTGCCGGTTGAACTATGTGTAGTGTACCATTGCAAGATCTCTTTTATTTCAAGGACACATTTACAACAAATAACAAAGACAACTCTTTCACTGTTCCTGGAAATACCTATTAAAAAGGACTATTACACAGAAAATACCAACTTTTGTAGCAAAGTCAAGTCTATAGCCATCTGTTAACAGTACAAGACCTGAGAATCTAGTTTGTAGATGTAATCTGCCAGAAAGTAACTTAAAAGTAATTGATTATTTCATAACTTTATTAATAAAAGTTACAACATTGAAAATTATACTAAATTGGGTGCATTTCACATAGATTTCCTGCGAGCTGCATTATTTCATGCTTATTCACGTAGCTCTGGGCACATATTTAATGAAGACGTTGAAAATGCTATGAAAAATTAACCAGATAGTTTATAATGTCAATTTTGGTTTAAGATGTTTGTAGCTGTTATGTACCTGGCTTGCTGGAAATGTTAGGATCGTTCCTTAACGTATGAAAAAGGATTATCATAATGGGAGTTGTAGGCTTTTCTGCATTATGGTGAACTGTTTTGGGTTACTTTTGAATACTGGGTTTGGAACTTCAAATGCTGACTAGGGATAAGTCTTTTTGCTTAATTTTGCCTTTATTTTATAAATATGAGCATGATTCCAAAAATTTCAGGGAAATATTTTCAGTGCGGGGATGTTACAAAAAGGAACGGCCAGAGATAGTCCTGACAAAATGACTATTTGAATCATCTGAAGAGAAAGCCATTTTCCATGGATCTTTCAATATGTTTTCTGGATGTCTATGATGCCTTCATAGAATTTCTGATATTTACTTCAAATAACAATACCAGTGATCAAACTCCATGACAAAAATATGTCAAAATATGGAGCACAGAGTGCTTTTCGCTATCATGAATAGATTTCAGTAACAGTAAAGTTACATTGCTGAATACCTCATAGCTGGTTCTGAAGGACAAACAGATAGAGAAGTGTAGAGGATTTACGGAACAGAACTTGATGAGGGATGTGGAACATAACAACAGATTTTACAGGTGTGTTGGTCAGAAGAGAAAGGCCAAGGAGGATGTACCCCATCTGATAAATAAGTGAGAAAAGGTAACAACAGGTACGGAGGAAGCTGAGGTACTCAAGTTTTTTGCCCTAGTCTTCACTGACAGTTAGGCTTCCCATTGTCATGGTTTTATGATTTTCAGTTATTGGTACTCCACATCATAACATCATGTAGTGAATGTACCTGGTTCTCAGAAGAGGACTACTACATTCCCCACGGCACTTTGCTCCTCTGTTACCATTTTCCAGCCGGAGGGGAAAGATAAAAGCTCACAGTATTAAAAACTTGCGGATCATGAGACCTCGTCCCTTTTTCTACCCGTCTCTCGTCTTGGCAGCACCTCACTCTCCAGCCGTCTTATCGTCAGTAGGTAGAGTAAGGCCTACCTTGATTTTGGGACATTCTCTCTCTCTGTATTGGATTTATCAGCTTAAATTGTAATTACATTGTACTATAGTGTGTTGTTTTGCATTCCAATATCTTATTTAGTAAATTAGTTTGTTTCTCCTCAGATTGTTGCCGCTGTTCTTTGCTCTCAGGGCCATCTCCTCACCCTTTCCCCTTTCCCCTTTTCCTGGGACGTGGGCCCTTGGGTCCCCCGTCCCCTTTGTCACGGAATCGGGCCTAACGCCCATAAACCGTTGACACCCATACATCTCATGACCCTGAACCTCTAGGAAGGGGTTAGGGAGCAAAATCCCTCCCTTTGTAAGCAAAGAGCAAGTTCAAGACAGACCGAGACTGATTGTGTACAAATCTATGGAGTCCAGTGACATGCATTCTGGGGTCCTGAAGGAACTGGCTGATGTAGATGTAGAAGGAAGATCCAGGGAGCTGCAGGCCAGTGAGCATCACATCTGTGCCTGGGAAGATTATGAAATAGATCCTCCTGGAAGCATGTTAAGGCATATGCAAAATGAGGTGATCTGTGACAGCCAGCATGACTTCATCGAGGACAGATCATGCCTAACTGATCTGGTAACTTTCTAAGAGGGATGGCATCAGTAGACAGAGCAAGATCAACTGATGGCATCTATCTGAACTTCTGCAAGACATTTGATATGATCCCACAACACATCCTTATTTCTAAATTGGTAAGATATGGATTTGAAGGGTGGACTAATCAGTGGATAAAGAATTGGTTGGATAGTCATAGCCAGAGGGCTGTTGTCAACAGCTCTATGTTCAGGGGGATGCCTGTCACAGGTAATGTCCCCCAGGAGTCTGTTTTGGGACTGGTGCTCTTCAACATCTTTATTAATGAAGTAGACGGTGGGATTGAGTATACCTTCAGCAAGTTTGCTGATGACACGAAGCTGAGTGGTGCAGTTGATATGATAGAAGGAATTGGCACTGTCAAGAAGGACCTGAACGTGCTCAAAAAGCGGGCCCACAAGAAGGGCTGCAGCAAGTCAGGTGATTACTCTCTGGTCTGTCATACTTCCTGGCAATAGCCAGAATTGGAGATATTTAATCTCTAGAACACCAGGTGAAAACTAATAAAAAGCATCTTACTACTATGTTGTTCTGTCTATCTTTTTCAGGTTTTTACCAGACCTTAGAACTATGGATCACTTAGGTGCAGTGGCAGAAAAGGTAGAGAAACTACGGCAAGAGGAAGGAGAACAAGATTTACTTCAGAAAGCCAGGACAATAGGTAGGAAGCAAGCTTTCTCTTACATGCTCTTCAGTTGCCAGGGGAAGGCCAGGCATCTGGCCTTGTGACTCCTCCCCCTTTCTGGAAACAGCCATAGATACTAAAATCAGGTCTTACATTTTAACTTCCACCTTATCAGTGTGCCAACAGTTTATGGGCAGGTTTGGCCTGGTTCTGTGACTATTGGGGTGGGGGACCCACGGACCCATGCCCTGGGAAAGGGAAAAGGGGAAAAAGGGTAGGGAGATGAGCCTAAAAACAAAACAGCAGAAATGATCTGAGGAGAAACAAACTAATTTACTAAATAAGATATTGGAATGCAAAATAACACAATACAATAATAATTACAATTTAAGCTAGTAAATCTGATAAAATGAGAGAGAGTGTCCAAAATTAAGGTAGGCCTTACTCTAATACCAATGGTGAGATGGCTGGGGAGTGAGATGCTGCTGGGACGAGAGACAGGATGAGAAGAGAGTGGATCTTGTGATATGCGAGTTTCTATCTTTCCCTCTGACCGGAAAATGGTAACAGGGCAGTAAAGTCCTCTGGGGAATGTAGTAGTTCTTCTCTTCTGAGAACCAGGTACGTGCACTACATGATGTTATGATGTGGAATACCAATAACCAAAATCCATAAAACCATGACACAGTGTTTCCTTCTTTTATCCTGATATAAAGAAAGAAAGAATAAAGTAAGAAGGGGGAGAGAAAAGCAGAGAAAGAACTGGAGCTGTTAGAAGGAGAGAGAGACTGCTGCATAAGCTATTTTTCTCCAAGGACTTGATTGGTTCAAACCTTGGTCCCAAAAGTATCTTTGGGAACCCAAGAATCATATGGACCCTAGTTGTGGTCAGTGTATGAGTATTTATGTTTTCACATTCCCTGATTTTTAGGGATTATGGCTTCTCAAGGGCATTGCAACATATCAAAATTCATCTCTACATTCTTAATGCATAGGGCTGTGACTGGCTATGTCAAGCTTTTGTAGAAAAACAGGGAAGAAATGTAAGGGCCAGGCCATTTTTCTCACCTTGTTTAACCATGTCATTTACCCACTTAAATAATAAATACATTTAAGGTAAGTTCATGAAAGTGACATTACATAAATAACAAATTTTGATTCCAATTATTTGCGATTTTCTGTTTGCTGTAAAAATAAGCCTTCTTTAACAAATAATCAAAGCAGTAACTAATCCTTTACCCAAATTTATATTTTATTGCAGAATTCTGCAGGTTTGTATGAGTTTAAATATTAAATTTCCTACTCAACTTCTTTATGCAGGCTGGGCCAGATGTTCATCTGGCATAAATTAGCATTGCTCTGTTGATACTACTAGAGACAGGAAGACTTCTATCAAGCTGTGGTCAGTTCCTGTATGATTAAACATATATTATGTCATGCATGGGGTATAAAATGCTGTTGAATCAGGATTCCTTTTCAACTACTCTGCACTTTATTTGCCCTGTATGTTATAATGATTATAGAAGGTGTAAAGCAGGCCTCTGTAACTTTAGTGAAACATATCCAGTGGGAATATTGGGGAAAAAAAAACAGTGAGGGTGACTGCATCATGGAGTGATCTGAAGATGTATCAGTATGGAAGGGAGGTTAGAAAGGCTAGATTGCTAAGGAGTCGGGGGACCAGTTGCATATTGTTTATGATGAGAGCTAGTGAGGATTTAAGGAAAATACCAAGTAGCTGGTAAACGTACATACAGAGGAGCCCTTTTCCAGACTGCTGTGAGTGCCACTGGACTTTGCTGAAGTAAAAAATAGAAATGGGCTCATAAAACACTAAAAAACATAATGAGGGTAGGACTGTCAGCGGGTACAAAGTCTAAGGTGGATGCGAAGTGTGCCTCGAAAGGTCTCCAGCTCAGTAATTGCTCCCAGTGAAACTGAACCCCTGCTAGAGGATGCTCGTGATACATCTGCAATTTCTTATGCTCCTCTCCCAAGTATCTGTGACTGGATGGGGTTTTGGAAGTGCTATTGGGCCAACTGTGGTGGAGCACTGCACAATTGTTTTCAAGCTGTTTATGTCATTTGTAATACATGTTGCATTAGTAGATGTATATATGGATGCAAATACATGATAATATGAGCCAGTGGAGCAGATCTTTGGCTGATGTTAGTGTAATTGCATTGGTTTCAACAGAGCTGTGCTGGCTCATGAGAAGCTTGTCTGTTCCAGGCCTTAGCCACCAATGTGCTATTTAGTTACATGCTGGTGCAGTACTGTGAAAATTAATGCAATTATAGAAATTTAATATAGCAACAATGAAGTCATAAATGGCAAACATGGATTTTTGCTTTATTCTTTATTGTATACTCAACTAAAATATGCCTTACTTAGCTTTCAGTGTTCTGTTATTAATCTATTGAAGCATGAAAAGTATACTGAAACTAAACAGATTCTCTGAAAGAGAGAGAAAATTATGACTTAAACTGGAAGAAGTCATGAATAATGAAAAATACAAAACATTGTTTTCTCCAATCTGTGAAACACTGATTATAAATGTATAGTATACATCAAAATTAGCAGGATGAAATGCCTGATGCATTGGGACACAGAACAGAATGCAGGGCTATACCCTGAAAACTCCTAGTTCTACATATCATAAATAGCAGTAAGTTAATTCCTGTATATTAATGTGATACTACTCACAAAAAGATTATCTACATTATGGTTTGCTTATGACAGATTCTGCAGTGCAATTTTAAAGAGAACGTTATGGAAGGTCTATAGTCTATGCTCTTCCACTGATTTCACATATGCAGCACAACACTTCTGAGGTCCTTTCAGAGTTCCATTTAAACCTTTTTGTAAGCAGTCTCTAGCAATAGTTCTGACCTAAGCTTATCCTCTGAAATAATTAAATATAGTTTTAACAAACTCTTTGAAAATACTTCAGAAAATGTTCTCTTCCTTTTTTATGCTTAAGGACTTTCCAGACTTTGATTTCATCTTTCCATGTTTCTCATTAAACAATATCTGCTTATGCTTCCTTTCTTGTTTTTTCTGCATGTGACTGCTGCCATCACACATTAAGGGTTCTCGTAGCAACAGAAAAACACACTTTTCCTTAGAGCTACATCTCTACACTTAAATTATGACCTTTGGCTAAGCTTGTTCTGGGACTGATTAAAAGCATTTAAAAATAATAATCACAAAGTTTAGCATGTTATTTGACCTGCAGAAAACTGAACAAAACACTTATTTTAATCATGTAAGGGGACCAGATCTTGATCTCTTTATTCCCAGATTAGCAATAAAATACAGGTATACCAGTTTACATAATATACATTAAAGTGGAATTAGGTCCTTGTTTTGTTCTTTATACTCAGCTTTGTTAAAGATGTCTTTACTGAGATCAGCACTATGTGGATACAAGAAAGTATCAATTACAGTCAAATCTGTTAATTCAGTTTTGTATTTATTTTCTGTCATAATATTTCAGCTCTTCCAGAGTTATTACACCCTCCATCAACAGAAGGATGCATGTATGCACACACCTCAATTTTCTGAAGTTCACTCAAGACTACTAAATGAAAATATAACAAAGAAAATAGCTTGACATTCAAGGTGTTTAGCTTGCTACATATCCTTTCCAATGGCAGAGTTTGAATACCTGTGCTAAATGGTTTTTTGGGACGTTTGTCTCTTTCCCCCTTAACTGGAGTACATTTCTTTAGAAAAATATCAGATCGAGTTTACCTTAAGGTATTAAAACCTTAATGAGAGTGAAAATAGAGAAATGTATTTTTCTTCTTTATTACAAATTCCTGTAAAGTACATTTTCAAAACATTTTCAACACAAAAATAAAATTCCACAGTTTTGAAAGAAGAATTCTTCACAGGCCTTTACTGTATTTATGCTGGTCTGTAATGGGACTCTGTCATGGTCTTTCATTGTCTTTCTTCTCTCCCCTTCTTCATTCTCCAGATATGACATTATTTACAATACTCTGTGCCTATCTTTGTCTTTCATTACTTTTGAGCCGTTAAAACTGAAGTGCCAGATTTGGCAAACTTCTTCAGACCAAATTTCAAACCGCTGATTTTACCATGGAGTCTGAAACCCAATAGCTTAAAATAATAAGCAGTAGTTGTAAAACTTTCCAGGACGGGGAAAGACACCTGGAAAATAACTAAGAACTGCTCTCTCCTTTTTTCCTCCTCTTTGATCTTGTCTGATATCACTAAGCATTAAGTATTCGAAGCTCTGGGTTTAAGTATTCTCTGATTTACTCCCATAGTAAGACATAGGTTTGTACTGGCCTCATTGAGGTGGATAAATGTAGCTGAAATGTAAAAACTCCAAACGTGGTTAAATTCTACCTTCTAACCTGTAGGTTCCTTCCTACAGGTAAGCCCAGTGCATTCACAAAGCCAACTGATGAGACTCCTAAACTTACACGGAGCTCATTCAAATTTGGGGAAGTTGCTTATGTCTGAGAGACCATTCACACAGGCAGGCTCGGTTGTAGAACAGCATTCTTATTTATGAATTTTTGAATAACAAGATTTTTATTTGCAAGCTTGTAAATTTAAAGCAAAAGAACTCTGGATTCTAGTTTGAGTAGATATACAGGAGGTTATCTGCAAAAGGAATACTTTCATCTTTTGGTGGAAATGCTGTTTTATTTACACAATAGATGAATGGAACAGACTTAGATCTGCTGCTGAAAGGTCTTTGAATAAATGATGGAAATCCTTTCTGTATGAATGCTCAGTCCTTTCATTTGGGAAAGAGATAAGATACATAACTGAGAAGAGTAATGGAGTTCTATGTTCTAAGCTCTATGAGTAACTTGAATTATCAAAAATAAATCAATAAATAATCAGTAAATATCAAAAATCAATAAATAAAGGCAACATACAGTTTTCAGTATCATGTAAGTGATAAATAGACCTTATCTTTCCGGTAGCATTTAGCCAGTAAATAGCCTTTGTGTTTCTGCAAGATAGGATTTAATTTTAGCACAGAAAATTGCAACACCAGAGATTTTTTTTTTTCTTACGGGAGATAGAAAACATTTGGTTTTGTTTTAGCTTACTGTCACAGGGTTTTTTTCTACAAACTTGAACGTAACAGACTGAATTTAGAGAAAATTTGGAATAAATCTCTTTGAGAAATTTGAAACATAGATTTAGGATCAGAGAAGTCAGTAGAAATAACCGAAAATATCTACTTATCTATGACAAATATGAAATCTGAAATCCATTTCTGTTTACCATCTTTCAGACTCAACAGTGAATGTTTTTGTGATGTTCTCCTGCAACTTTTTTTAGAAAGGAGAGATGACTACATTTGGAATAGCTCCTGAAGACAGCAAACTAAACTTTTTGCTGCACTTAAAAATAAATAGATAAGTTGCCATGGAAGGGAGACAGGAAATATTAAAGTGGAGCTTTCTAGTATTAGTTTACTCATTCTGTTCAATGGTCAAAGAGCATTTCTAGTGTGATTTGATTTGGGGTGGATATTTCCTCAAACACTTTATGGTAAAAATCATGAAGCGTTCCATGCTTTCCTAGTGAAAGTGAATCTATATTTTTGTAACATACAGACTGAATAAATCTTAGAGTTTATAGCTAGTGCTAATCTATCGTAATCTGTGAATTTGATCCAAGGTCCACCACGGGCAGTGAAAGCACCCTACCAACTTGTGATTTTTGGCACAGTTCCTATCATGAAGTTGATTAGAGTCCCTTCACCTGGGAGGTGCCTAATGCCAATTTTGCTTTGTGAGACAGGCTCTCTGCATTTTCTTCTGATGTTGTTCCTATTCTGGGTGGGAAAGCACAGTTCTGTCCTTTTGTCCCTTCCACAATATGGGCAGTGCTGCAGGTGTGCAAAGTAACTTTTATGTAGGAACAACCTGGCCATTCACAGTGTGGATTTAACTCAGATCACTTTCAACTTCTCTCCTTCGTTAGTATTGTTTCTGTATATGAAGAGCTGGTTATGTCTATTTTATTCTTTAGCTAATACTAATCTATTACTAATCTATACAAGCAATGGAATGTTGGCACTAAAAATTAGATCTGTTTTTTCTCTTTGACGCTTCAGCCTTTTATGATGTCTGAATCTGATGATGCTTTAAAATATTATGCAACTACTGAAGCAGGTCGTTTCTCGTCTAGAAGAATATGCCAAGGTGGAACACAGTCCAAGAAAGTTTCCAGGAGAGGAAGCAAAAAACTTGTTGTTTACTCAAAGTAAAATGTATTAATCTGTTTCTGTCTGTTTACATCGGTCCTGGCGTAGTGTTCTCCTTGTTTGTGGTTAACAAGTATGATGAATATTATGACATGCTGTATCCCAACTGTTCCATGTAAATAATTATGAGGAAAGGAGAGGTAGGTGAAGTCACAAACTAACTTTGTACTTAAACAGATATTCTGAAATTTCATACCCAGAAAAAGTGTGGCATACTGCTTAACATGTCACTGCTTTAATTCATACTGCTAAACTTCTAGTGTGTGTAACAGAGGATTTCTCCAAACAGTAATCAGCTGGAAATGAGAGATGATATCCTATTTGTCCATATGAATGAAAGAATAGTTTAGAAAGAACAGAAGATGCAATTCCAGTTGGTCACTGTGAAAAGGAGTGAAAGGCTATGACTAAGAAAAGGCCCAATCATACTGCCATTCATAGTTGAAAAAACAAATATTTTTCTTAATTGATTAACAGAAAATGTCAAGCTTTCAATTAGCTCTGGAAGGTACCTGAGACATAAAAGTCCAAGCAGCATTGAATTTTACACATGAACAGACTATTTAATTTCCTGTAATATTCTGGATAGAGGTAGCTCCAATCAGAACTTAAATGCCTTTCAATTACAGCCACATTACACTGCAGGGACTTTCAGTGGGGAGAAAAGTAGCAATAAACCCTGAACACATCTGGTGAATTTGTGCAGGCAGCTGCTACAAACCTCTTTCTTTATACCTGAGTATCAGAGAAGTATTTGGGTTCATTCTGCAGACGTGACATCTGAGTAGAGCAAGAATTACTGAAGAGTTCAGCTTCCTCTGAATAGAAAAAAGGCCCATGAGGCATACCGTGGGAATCTTTCACTGCAGGGTGGGTGGGTAATGTTCAATAGAGTGTATTTGGAGTGTATTTGGTGTTCAGAGGAGGGCGATGAAGCTGGTGAGGGGTCTGGAGCACAGGCCTTATGAGGAGCGGCTGAGGGAGCTGGGATTGTTCAGTCTGGAGAAGAGGAGGCTCAGGGGAGACCTCATCGCTCTCTGTAACTACCTGAAGGGAGGTTGTAGTGAGCTGGGGGTCGGCCTCTTCTCTCTTGTAACTAGTGACAGGACGAGGTGGAATGGCTTCAAGTTGCGCCAGGGGAGATTTAGGCTGGACATTAGGAAATACTACTTTTCTGAAAGAGTGGTCAGGCGCTGGAACGGGCTGCCCAGGGAGGTGGTGGAGTCACCGTCCCTGGAGGTGTTCAAGAAACGTTTAGATACAGCGTTGAGAGACATGGTTTAGTGGGGTTGGTGGTGGTAGGTGGATGGTTGGACTGGATGATCTTGTAGGTCTTTTCCAACCTAGCTCATTCTATGATTCTATGATTCTGTGATTCTATTTTGAAGATAATAAGAAACTACAAAACTGCTGATCTTACCTTGTAACTCATCAGGTAAAAAAAAAAATAATAATTTTTAAAACCTGTATATAGTAACTCAAGTATATTTGAATAACTGAGATAAAGTATCTCCATACAGAAGGAATCAAAGTATCCCTAGTGCATACCGAGACTTCATTTACTATGCTTCCAAACAAAACTTCAGCTCTGTGCATGCCATGTAGCTGCACAAATTCACGATAATCATGTCATCAGTCTTTACTGTAGTGATCTCTACATCTCAGCTTTTATAAACTCAACAGCTGGGTCAAATTTGACCTGGCAAGTTTTTCCTTGAATACAATCATTTCCGAAGCCCTAGTTTAAAAAAAAAAATCCACGTATTATCAGAACTGCTGCATTTTATCAAATAACTGCCACCAGCTCTTGCCTGAAATAGTTCATTTGCAAAGCTTTTGCCACTGAACTGTGGAAACCAACCATCAGTCAAAGGCTTGTTTTGCAATTTTTTACAGCGATAGCAAATGAACTGCAGATGGAGCGCTGTTTATACTTTCCCATCATCTCCAGAGTGCTGGGAACCGTTGCTGTGGTGTCATTACATTTAAGCAGTATACAGAGAGAGCAGCAACACTGGAAATGTTTATTGACCGGGATAGGGTCAGTTTGACTTGTATTATAGGAAGGATATCAGGGTTCTTGAAATGGAAGTCTGCATGAGCTCATTTTTTGCTTTAGACCTGTAGAGGGAAATACTGCATGGACAAAAATGAAGTTCAGTAAACCTAGTGATCAAACAGAAAATAAGAAGAATCTGTTCTTAGATTACATGTAGCAGCATGTTGGAAGGGACTTTGGTTTGGTTTGGGTCCATATCAGAAATCTGTCATTGGAATATTGGCTTTTTTGGCTGTGACACTTGAGCTCTGTCAGATTAAGGTATATGGTCTGTTAAGTTCCTGTTTACAGGTGCCTACCTGACCTTCCTGCAGAAGTCATATTGCAAGAGTTACAGAAATAACTGCAGTTAAATTTGCCAAGCTGCAAACTACAGAAGCTTCGGGTTTGATATGTTTGCGGGTTATCGCCTCTGGCAAAGAGGTGAGTGGGTGGCTGACAGTAGGAATGCCTTAACACATTATGGCTAAATCTATCAGCGTATCCATCACAGCCTTTAGAGACAGGGATAGCAGATGTGGATTCAAACATGTGACCTTCTATTATTCTTACAGTTTATTACAGAAGTCCAAATGTCCAACAGACTGTTGTGATTGGCACTAAGGAGAAAAACGTCTGGCCAGTACAGGGGAGTAGACAGTGAGGAGAGAGCAGAAGTAAAGATACTGGGGCAGCAAACCAAATTGTCCAACTAGCCAGAAGCATGTAGCAACCACTTTCATCAGCGCCGTGTATCTGTTGGCCTCAAGGCAGAAAAAACTTTAAGCAGAAGTTCTCCAGAAGGCAGTACAGTGGCTTTAGATTTGAGGAGACTGATTTTTAGCATTGCATTGAAAAGTATAATCAGTTTTATGACTTATCATACAGTTTGATCCCAAATGCTGCACACGTATTGGAATGGTTTTGTCTTCCTGATGGCTGCAGCGTCTCCACTACCCTGTGGGTTCTCTAGCACTGTATAGTAAATGCAGAGAAGGCATTTTGGACTCATACTTATTTGAATTGCACGTATAATGTGGTGATCTTTTGCTTGACGGAGAATGCTGTGATATGCTCACATTGTATTTGTTTTTAACTTTTACAATTAGTAGTACAAAACAATTGCTGAACAATGGGGAAGTAACATTGTAAAGAAATTCTTTTCTGGCAAAGCATACAAAAGTTCCTTTAGTAATACAGTAACATTGATTATTTTTTTCTTTATCATTGCTTGCCAACTCTCTGTTATCAGGACTTTACCATGGCTGTTTCAGTCACCGATATGATTTAGGGAGTTTCTACTACACGAACAGATTAAAGGATAAAGTCTGGGATAGAAAGTGAGCAAGACTATGATTAATTTCCTGCTTTTTGCTGCTTTGCTTCATGCACAGCAAATACCATCTGGTTTAAAGGGCTATTTCCAAGTCCTCCAAAGAGGGAAGAGTCCACTTGTAATGGAGATCCAAGGTAGGCAGTTCTGTACAAACCAGTTTAGAACCCTAGCTTAAAGAACTACAACACAGCTCTAGGCAGAGAACTAACAGATAGAGTAGTTCTGGCTGTGAAGATGTCTTCCAGGTGTATGTAATTTAGACTAACTATAAAGCTGATTTCTCTGTACCCCTAGAATTAGTAAGCCTACAATGAACCAGCTGGGTTACCTGTGTAGTTCCTAGGATGTGGTGTCTGACTCATAATCTCTAACTCTCTACCTGTGTGTAGGGTATGCTGGTTGCTTTGTCCCTGAGCTGCTGTAACCAGCCCTTTACATCACACACATGGTCTGTGAAAGCGGTAAGCATCGTGGAAAGATGTGGTTCTAGGTAAGAAGTTAGGCCTGGTCTAGGAACCACTGGTAATAACTACCAAAGCTGAGGTAGACTTCCTTCTTTCTAACAATATTCCAGAAACTAAACGTCTAGTTTTGCTTTCCAAAGTCAAAAGTTCCTTTCAGATTCAATTAAAGCAATCAACAGAAGAAAGAAAGTTGTGAATAAGTTTTTCACATGGCAACGTGTGTCTAATGTTGCGGACAACAGTCCTCTGTTTTTTATATTGGAATAACTAATTGTCAAGACATCTACATGAAGTTAATTTGTTCTGACTGTAGTGTTCAGTACTTAATTTCATTGCTGGCTGTAGTAAGGTGTGTTATTACATATTTAATAGTCGCTTACAGCTCACTTAAAGGTTTTATTACAGCACACTTCTTAATAGTGCTCTGTATTTCTGGAGAGGTTTTGTTCCTCTATCCTTGCTCAACTCAGGTTTATTAAAAAAAAAAAGTGAAATCTTAATGATGTTGGTAAAATCCTTGAATATTTATGTTGGAAAGGATTTCAGGAAGTTGCAGAGTCCAAGATATGCTGTTGTCAGCATTACAGCAGGATGCTCATGTCCTCTTGCAGTCAGTCACGTCCTCATGCTGGAGGTCTCACAGCCTGCTCAGTGTCTCCTGGTTGGAGCCAGTGAGAGGTGTGTGCAGCACAGCCCCTCCGCTCCTGGGCCACCCTGGAGAACGCTTTCTAGCGACACTGTTGCAGTAATCGGTGACAGGATCTGTCACCCTGTTTTTGCAAATATTTTTTAGCTTGCTTAGCTTTCCTGCAATGAAATCGTGCTTTGAGCCAAAGGAAAGTAAATGTTCATTCTGACTCTGGGGAGGAAGAACAGCATGGGATATAATTTACTAGAGGTCAGGGAGAGGGAGATATGGGAAGATATTTTGGCAGCCATATGCACTCATGAACTTGTTTTCTGTTGACTTGATCTAGTTTCTTCTGTTCCTGCTTTGCTCTCCACTTTTTTGTACTCAGTCTTTCCTTCCCTGAATAGTTTGATTTGCATTAGTCCCCCAAACTGAAAAAATATATCTTTAAGAACAGTGAAATATATGCAACTTCTATTTGCTTCTCTCAGTTTCTTTTTGTTGCTTCAGAACTAACCAATTCACTTTCCTTGGACTTGGCAAAATCAGAGAAACCCACTAGGCAGGATGATTGTCTACAGTTTTGTCAAGCTGTCATTGTCTGTAATTAGAAGAGAATACAGACGAATGCTAACATATGAGAAGGCTGGGAGAAATGTTCCCTTCACAAAGTGAAGTCCCATGATTAACTATGACCCTGAGAATTTTGTCTACACTGTGGTTAGAAGGGATCGATGACAAGCTCCAAGTCATAGGAACAGGTTATATAAGGAGAAAAAAGTCACTGTGGTGCAGCTACAAACCTTCACAGGAGAGGACTAGGCTGGGTAATTTGTTTTTACCCTTGGGCAAAGCTCTAATTTCAGTTACCATGGGGCAAATTAGGCATAACTTCACTGACATCAAAGGCTCTGGTCAAGATGATCTAGCTTCTAGCTTGTGAAGCTGAGGTCAAAACCACCAATTCTTTTGGGCCAGTTTCTTTCAAAATGAGTGGGTGAAGTAGGGTTCAGGCCTATGATTTTATTCTTTCCAGTGAGCACTTGCACAACTCTGTGCTCACAGCTGGCTTTCTGTCTTAAAGTGCCACTTCTTGGCACCTGAACTGGAATTTGTCTGGCCGCAGCTATCCAACCACTCAGTTACAATGGGTTGGGGGCAGGCAAGCTTGGAACATAAGAATGTGAGGGAGTGTGAAACAATCTTATGACGCGGTAAGAGCTGAATTGGATTCTGGCTGTTTTAAAAAATAGTTTATTCTTAATGAATAATTTTTTTACTGTATTTTCATTTTAAGTTAGTGAGCCATAGGCAGAACAGAAATGGAAGTCACAAAGTAAATGTGACTTATTTTCTCTAGTATTTTTCTTTATGAGAAAAACAGAAGCATCAGACAACTTCTGAGATACAGATCCAAGTTCAGGTGGTCATGTTTGGCCAGATGTCATTTTTAAGCTGAAAGCTTATATACACACCAGGAATGGCTTTTCTCAAATTAACATCCACTGTTTTTTAACTTCCAGTATTTCCGTTCTTAATTATATCACATCTTGTAGCAAAAGGGAAGGACTAAGTGTTTTGGCTGAAGGCAAAAATCAGAGTTAGTGCAAGCAGTATCTGCTTGTCTCCATGCACTTTAATCTTGACTTGTACCACGTGTCTTTCTTAGATCTCTCTCACAAAGCGTTCTTGGCCGCTGCAGGGAACTGTGCTAAAACTTTCAGGGGTTTTCCCATTGGTGGAATGCCCTTTTTCCGTGTGTTTTACTTATGAGTGGTTTCATGTTGCTTTAGAATGGAGGAATTGCTTTAGTGATGCAGTACAGCAAAAAAATAAAGTTCTAATAAGCAGAAATCCAGCTACTGGCTTTCCTGTTCTTGTTTTACAGCTTTTTGACTTTTAGTGAGGAGGAATCATTATCTCCAGATACATTCACAATCCAGTAAAAGCTAAAGCTGCTACTGTAGGTGTTTATTGCATTCACTTGTTACAGCTGGGGATTGAACTAAAATTAGTGAGATGGATAAAAAAGAAAACTCCCTAAAATTACTTATGTCCCTGTAACTAAAGGAAGTTTAAAAAGTGATGCCCACTAGGTGGCAATGTGACGTGGCATTGTAGCTGGGAACAAGCAGGAATCCCGGAGCCGGCAATGAGAGGCCATGCGCCGGGCCTGTGGGACCGGTGTCACTCAAGACCCTGTCGGTATGAATCACTTTTGGTTCCCTCGGTCTTTTGTCACTTGCCACTTAGCAATGCCATCTGTAGTATGTGTTAAACGTTATCCATGCCCGTAAGCAAGCAACTGTGTTCTGATATTTCAGCTGTGAATCTGATAATCTACCTAAGTGATGATTTTTAAAGAAAAATGCCACTTATCTTTTGCTGTTATGTTGAGTTTGAAATCTGCTCATGCCCATATATGCTATACTCAGGTTTCCAACAATAGGAAACGAGTACGTGGGGTACTCTGCCTACCTAGCAAAGAGCAGACAATAACTTAAGAATTAGTTCTGCTTGAAATACTTCCTCACAGTCTATCCTGTGGCTGTAGTTTCTTCAAAGAAAAGGTATTACAGAAAAGTTCCACTGGATTTTTATTTATTTATCTATTGGCTGCTGAGGTGATGAGAGAGCCCTCAAGCACACCAGCAGCACTCAGCAGCAGTTGGCCCCAGCTGCAGCTTGGAGGAATGGTGACTGTAAGTCCAAGTGTGCTGTCTGGCATAGGTAGGAGCTGAGATCTGTGATGCTTCTGGAATTCCTTTGGAGACAGTTAGCAGACGATATAGCCCTACCTGAAAGTTTAGCATGGTATGATATTTTACCCAGGTGCCTGTCATTTGGTGTAGGAGACTGTACTGCAAAAGGCTGTATTTTATAGTCAAATCCTGAGGAAAAAGAATCAGGTATCTGTGGCACTTTAGATGTGACTGAGTTAGCATAAGGCAGAGACCTTACTCTTGTGTTCTGAATCTCAAAACTAAAGCATCAAGAAATCTTTATGTATGGACTGGGAACCTTTATTTGCCTGTAGCAAAGCATGGTTCAGTTGTTTATCAAGTGGTAGGATAGTACTTCTCAGCAATTGAGTGTTCGCAAGCATTTCTTTACACACCAGAAACAACTTCAGCAGCTCCAGCTACTGTGGCTGCATTGATGTCAGTTGCTGCAGTGACTTCCTAATGGGGCAATCTGAGTCAATAAAAAGTAAGGCAAATGTTCTGCTGCCCCCTTGCTCAGGTGGAGTAATTGGCAGTATGCACTGCAGATGCTCATTACAAAACCGTTATTAATAAGTAAGCTGCTGCTGCTGCAAAGTAGAACACTAGTGCAACAGGGTTGCAGATGTCTATGCAGATTTAGCTGCATATTCATTATGGTATCAGTCTTTTGCTATGTGATCGGTCCTATAGTTTTACCCTATGCTTTCAGCTTATCTCTTTGTGCAGGAAACAAATATGTGTTCAGCTAAATGCGTATTCAGCTAAAGCTCACACTCAAGTTGCCTTGAAATAAGGTCAGTTTTACTAGCCTAACTTCTTGTGTGCTCAGGTTCAGCTTTAATCATTTTGTAGGCATACACGATAACTATATTTCGATAAAATGATGTGATCTTAACATATAAAGATGAAACACCCTGCAAAAATGACAGAGTTAGAGGCCAGAAAAGGACATGGTAACAGTGGAAAAGATTGAATTTCATATAATAAGAAGCAGTCCAGTATGCACTCTGCCTAGCCAAGGTAAACCACGCTATGTTACTGTATAAACAGAATCATAAAATATATGATCCTCTAATATTAAGGTTGCATCAGTACAGTTCTGTTGTAATTACCTTTACAATGGATAGAAGAACCTAATGTTATTCCTATTTTCACAGAGTCATGGTGCCTTCTAATTGCTGCAAAATAAAACTCTACAGAACTTCATATTTGTGTTTAAGTTCCTATTTAGCTAAGGCTTGGAAGGTCTTTATCAAGGAGAAGAGCAGTTTATTTAGATAATCTGGATCTCCCTGAAAAGCTGTCTCTTGCTTTTGTTGTTTTGTTTTTTTTTTTACCTTGTTATTATATTTTCCAACTGGGCTGACGGAAGCACAGATGGGGACAAGACATTGTTCAGTCACAAAATAAACTTGTACATCAGACTAAATTAGGATGGCTTCTCTGCATTTTGCTTTAAGTAGTGTGAGAGCTCCCGGTAACTGATAGTATTTTCACTTGTTGCTTGAAGTATAACTTGTAAAATGTAATCCCTGTAAATGTAATTCTGAGAATTTTTCTAAAACTTTATTAGAAAGCTTAAGTTTAAACTGTTTTGTCCTGCTGGTACTGGTCTGCAGAAATAGCTATCCATTTTCTTATTCAAGAGCACACAACATATATGATTTAATTAGAATCCTGGTTGTGTTCAGCACTGCTGTTGCCTAGGTGTCTCCATCATATCAGCGTGTGCTGGGGCTCTGCATTAGTGCAGGTGTCCTTCTGCAAGAACAAGAAGATTGCGGCTATGTTGTGTTAAAGATAGTCAGTACATAAGGCAAATAGTGGCACATGCCAACTATTGCCTGTGTCTTGTTATTTATCCTAATTATGAGTCTTCCTTCTGGCTGTTCATCCTCTCCGTATGCATTTTTTCCAGTTATTTCCAGTTGAAACCTTTCCTTTCAAATTAGAAAATGAAGAGCTTCAGTTACATCCAAGCACTACTTGTCGACTGAATTCTTTCCTCATAGGACCATTTACATCACTTCTAGTGAGTCTACTGTCTTCACGCTGCATTACGTTATAGAATCATAGAATTAGCTAGGTTGGAAAAGACCTACAAGATCATCTAGTCCAACCATCCACCTACCACCAATAACCCCACTAAACCATGTCTCTCAACGCTGTATCTAAACGTTTCTTGAACACCTCCAGGGACGGTGACTCCACCACCTCCCTGGGCAGCCCATTCCAGTGCCTGACCACTCTTTCAGAAAAGTAGTATTTCCTAATGTCCAGCCTAAATGTAGACTGTAGTTGAGAAATAATATATAAATTCTCTTGTAAGGAAACTGAGAAATACAAAAGGAAATTCCACTTGTAAGTCTCTTCAATTCCATTGAGACAAACTGTATTTTTGGCTGTCTACATGAAAGGGGAAGCCCAACCCTAGTCACTTAGCTCAAGATGAGCATTTGGCCTTGCAGGCTATTTACTACTTTGTCAGAAATGGTATTAAATTACCACTATAGATCATGTCCTTTGGATTCAAGCCTGATGTAGATAAATCATTTAAATGGATGAGAAATGGAATGACAAAAGATATCCTAGGGTTTAATTTGAACGTAGTGCATACTTTAACGAGAGTTGTGAAAGGGGCTCTAGAGAGAGTAAATAGAAATGTATCAAGAAGAAGCCATTAGATTTTTTAGATTTATATTCATATGCAAAGATCTAATAACCACTGGCGAGCTGGAAAGATCCATATTTGCTTAGCTCTTATTTAACATGCTATGGATCACATATATAAGCCAGTAAGTGAGAAAAAAAGCAGACTTCAAACACTATTTGGTCTAACTCCTTTTACTCATGATCTCTGCAGGAAAAAAAAAAGAACAATTCCAATTAATATGTTTTATCATAAACGATATCGGTCCATTTCTGACTTCAGTGGAACAAAATGTTTCTTACTGCAAATTACAGCAGCTATGTGGATGTTTTATCAGAAGAACCACTCTTATAGTTGGGATCACAGGGATGCTTTCAGCTCCCTTCCCCCCTGCTGTACTGTCCAACTACTCCTATGCTCAAGTGGTGTAGAGGTGGAACTACAAACCTGCAGCAGCACATAATAGCCTTATGAGGGCTGTGGACTTTACCTATTGTGCTGTGACAAACCCTGAAAGGCAGGTTACCTTTCTGTAAAGGTGACCTGGAAGCTGTGGTGCGCCTGTGGATGGCTGTAAGTGTAATGGCTCTTTCTGAAATGCTTGCTTTTATTCAGAGGCGCCTATAATTCTGCAGCTTTGAAAGCATTGCAACTTACTCCCCTTTGCCTGTATATTTTTACTCTGCTGACTAAAGTTGTCATACCCTAAAAAAAAATTTATATTTATCGCTTGCTTGGCAACATGAAAAATATTGTCAGGGCATGAAACTTTCCCCAGTCAGACAAGGCAGAACCTTCCACTTAATGCACCACAGGTTCTTGTGTTGGAGAGCTTGAGTATTGCTGGGACAGATGTCTGCAGTTCTGCCTGTCTCAGCTGAAAAAGCAGAAGACAGTGTGTTAACTTAGTTTTGAAAAACAGTAGACCGTTAGCAAACGAGAGCATGCTGAGCATTGTCTTTATAGCATGGTGGAATTTGTTGATTTATTCTAATTTCCTATGTTTTTGAAGGCTTTTGGGAAGCTGTGATGGTGCTGGAAACAGTGATGATGGGGAGCTAAGAAGAAATATAATTTTTGTATGGTTACTAATAGCAGAAGATCTTGAAACCTGAGTAGTTTTATTTTGGAAAGACTTTATTCTAATGCTAATTATATTCTAACAGAATTTGAGACAGTTTGCCAATCTCATTTCTCTCTTTCAGAGCTTACAAAATGCCAAACTGATAGCTTGCATCCATCCCTTTGACTGTAAGTGTAATTACGCAATTGAAAAGTCACTGGGCTACTCCAGAATCGCTGTTACAGACTCTAGCCAAAATCATATAAGATATAATTAGTGTTGAAGACTTTTCTTCTCTTAATCATGCCTTCATACTTGATCTTTTTCCAGTCTTCCCAAAGAAAGTCATTAGCTACTCCTTTGAAAGAAAGGCATGAGACATCATAGCTTGATTTGTTTCACCCTTCAGCTCTACTTTCCTTTGAAAACAGAATTACTTGTGCTTTATGAAATATGAATTATGTAGGCAATCCAAATGTTTGAGAGTCAGTGGCAAACAGTAATTCCAGGGTCAGATTTTCAGAGGAGCCTCACTACAGTTACTGAATCAAAAGTTAAAATTTGCAGGAAAAAGCACTGCAGATTTGCATCTATATCTCTTCAGAAAGCTTGGTAAGGGTTGTTGGAAGAGCGGCTGAAGCTGGATGCATGAACATCTCTGGGATTTGAACAGGAGGTGAAATCTGGAAACTTCCAGCTACTAAGGGCTTAAATCATTTGTTGCACATGGGGGGACTACTCATATCAGAAGTACTGAGCAATAATTAAGTCTATAAAAGGAGAGTTAAATGACAAAACGATTGAGAAATTGGCTAAACTATCTGCTTCTGCTGTCTAACAGAAAGCACAGTGCTTTGCCCAGCCTCGAAAGGCTTCTGAAAGACTAATTTGTCAGGTAAGCTGACTCAGAGTCTGTAAACGAGATTCTGGAAGGCATTGTCTTTGCCAGCAGAATGGTTCCAGAGACATGTTCTCCTAATGAAATGACACTGTCGCAGAGACAGCCAATAAAGTAGAAACCCAACATATTGTAGAATGGTTAACACTCTGAATGATCAGTTTTTAATATGTACTTAATATAAATAACGTGTTTTAGAGGTGCTGCATTAATTACTATAATATTGATATTTCATAGTGGAAACAAAAAAATGAACTACTGTGTTCCATTTGAAGACTAAGGGCCATTTATGGTATGTTCACAACTCTTTGCCCTCAGTAACATCTACTGTGGGAACAGACATCTGTGGTTCAAATCAGTATATACTACTATAGAAAATATGCCGAGATCTGCATTATGTAGTGCTGCATGCAGTGGTTTAAAAATATCCTGGTGACCAGATGCACATCTAGAACAAAATGCTGCAACTCAGGGCCAAAAATAATACTTGGTTAGAATATAAAGTCATCCAGTGTATGGAAACTAAAGTCAAGGGAGCTGATTTAATCAACAGAAAATACTGAATTTCGTTAATATTCTCTTAATGATAGCAAGATTTGAGAGTCTCCAAAGGTAAATACCATTTGTACTTTATAACCCTAGGTTAAAGTGGCTTTTCCCACCTCCTCACCCTGTGAGGGGGAGTTTGGCTTTGATCTTGAATAACCGAGATAGAAATATTGAAAAGAACAGTAAATCCAACATAATACTTTCTTGCCCTAAAACACATTCCAAAGTACTGGAAGAATACACCATGAATTATTTTTCCATTAATTATTTACTCAAGAAAACAGATGAAAAATAGCTGTTCATGTGGCAAGTTCAGGAAGCCCATGAACTTCCAAATGAATGTACTGTGCACACATCTTAGTATGCAACACACACCTAGTTCTATTTTGCTTTTGTATTGGTGTATGGTGTCAGAGGAGTAGAGATTTCTAAAAGCAAAGCAGCTGTTATTCCAGTAGTCCAGAAACAAACAGGAAGATAGCCTGAGAAGTAATTCTGTGTGGATTTTCTTTCTACTTAGCATGCAAGGTTATTGTGTGTTAGATTCATATGCATATATATTTAATACAAAATTAATGTTTTGAGAGATTTAATTTGCACTTAGAACCTTAGAGAGCTCCTTGGAGTTTTTTTATTCAGCTCCATAGTGCATGTTCTCTGGAAGGAGTATGCATAAGAGCATACTGCTGCCTAGTGAATTTGAATCTGTTGTATAGAGACTGTAACTAGTGCTTATTACAAGTGCAAACAGACTTTTTTTTTAGGTTTTCCTTTCTTGATGTGCATACAGGGGAAGCATGCATACAACGCTTACGTTTTTTGACCTCTCTAGTAAGTTCCCATCAGATTTGGTTTTCAATTAAAATGCAGAATTTTGAAAGCTATAATTCCAAATTATTCCCAGCCCTATCAGCTGGGCTTTGTGCTGGGAAGTACCTTGGGGGCTGAAGGAAGAATTCTTCCCTCTAGGCCATTTATATGTCTTACAGCTGTGAATTTGGCCTTAGGGTTAAAGTAACTTCCTTGGAGAGCTCATCTGTAGATGGGCTGGTCAAGTGATTTTTGCTGTTACATAGCATGACCTTGGTCTCTTCTTACGAATCCCTGCTGCAGGGAGAAGAATGTGATGACTGAAGATCTGCACATTTCACCTCCCAAGGCTTTGATTTTAGTTCTTGTTCTATGTCTACTCTTTACAGTGCGTAGCTACTATAGTGTTAGTCATGCAGGAAAAAAAACAAAGCGAGTATGCCTGTGTCTTGGGAGAAATGCATCTGCTGGTGAGTCTTGCTAATGTCAGAGTAGTCCTGGCCTTGATGCTCTGCTGTCATCTGAGATGCCAGAAACAAGGTATTTGTGTCTTTATGTACCCTTTATTGTGGCATTTATGTACCCTTAACTTTCATCAGACAATTCTGAAAGAGCCAGCTTCTGTCTGCTTTGTAATTACTGGACAACTGGTCTTGTGTAGCTCATTCTTCAAGGCTTTGCCTGAAGGCCTTGCAATTATCAGGCAACTGAAATAACAAAAATACTAAATTTTCATATGGCATGTAAGTGTATGGTATATGGTGTGTTTTCTGTTTAGGGACTATTCCCCAGAGTCAGAATTTGGGTAGGTGCTTGACCTATACTGTAAATTCCTTAAGAAACTTTACCTAAGAAAGATATGAAGAAAGTCTCAAGAAATATGAAATTTTGATCTACTGCTTATCGTGTAAGAAATATACAGGCAAAAGTCAAGGCAGGAATATAATGAAGCAGTAAGTAGGGTGTGAAGTATACTCTTTAAAAATTAGAATTAATTATCTAATTTTTGAGTAAGTGAAACAGCAGATTTATTAGGGGCTTATGAACAATATTAAAACCTAGAAATGACAATTAACAGCAACCCACTGCTTGTTAAGTCCATGATAGAAGGTTCTAATGCCATCTGGAAGAGGAAATCTGGTTGAAAACAGCCCTTAAAATGAGCTCATCACTTAGTTCTAAGTACTTTTCTGTTGGAATGCTTATGAACAGCAATAGAAATAGGTGCAACCATGGCTTCTAGTGATTCAAGAGTATGAAATGTTTTATTTAGGCTAGCTAAATAGGAGAGGGGTAACATGTTATTTAATAATGCATTAAAGATAAATAATTGTAGGGTTATTTAAGCTAAGTGATAAAGCTGACACAATGAATTCATGGTCACTTAAAGCCATTTTAGATTGCAAAGTAGAAGGGGCCTTTAATTTTTAAAGCAGAGTCTGGAGCAGAAATTCGTTTGACTTAAAGATGGCAAGAGGCCAAGATACTTCTATGGTAGATTTTGTGAAAGATTAGATAAAATGGTTCCTGTGGCAGCAGAGATTGGGTTTAATGTCTTAAGAGATTGTGTTTCATCACTTTCTGTTCCCATAAAAAAAAAGTAGGTGAAAAAATCAGTGTATTCTGCTCCTGTCTGCGTTATCAGAAATAGCAATTAAGTTCCAAATAGTTAACACTATGTAATCCCCGCTACGTCAAAGATTAGTGTAGGGATCTGCCTTCAAAGTCTCCATGATCCAGATCCCAGCATAGTTCCTGGGCAGTGAGATTAATAACAAATGAACAGAGATCCACCAGCCTTCTAGAACTTGCTAGCTCCAGGAATAGTCCAAAGCAAATCAATTTTATTTATTATTTAACACTACAGAGCAAATAAATATGTAAGTGGCAACATTAATTAAACTTTCAGAATGATTACAAGTAGGACTGAAATAACGTATATTTTATTTGGTAAACACATCTTACACCACTTAAGGCCCTGTTATGGTACATGGCATAGAGGAGAAGCAAGATGATGTGAGTGTTGATTAGTTTTAGTAGTTCTGTAGCTAAAATCAGATGTTGCTACTAGCCACGTCTGCCTGTGTTCCTTTAAAAAGTGTTTGACATTATTATATTTACTGAAATTAATGCCCACAACTAACTACAACTATAATTGCCATGTAACATTCTGGAACTGTGGAAAGATGTACTCATGAAGAATACACAAAGCCATATCTTGGTATGCGGGCAATGAATACTGTAGGCCTTGACAACCAACTCTGTTTTCATGTGCACTGGAGATACTATCTGCTTGCATTTACTTTGTGCTTTGGAAATCATCTCTTAAGTCATCATTCTTCTCTGACCAGTTATCTTTGTCATGGTCCTATGCAAAAATGTGCTGTCAGCTGAAATTCATACCATTAGTCGTATTGTTGATTCAGCTAGTCACTACAAGCTCTTGTGTCAGTTTTTTCCGTATTTATCATTGAATTAGAGCTGTTCTAGCACTGTGTTAAAATGATTGTGTGTATATATATTTTATACTAATATTTGTATATGTTGCTAGAGACGTTCAGGAATAATTTTAAGCTTTAAAAAGTTCTAAAAATTAATTTTTGAATTAAAAAAAATATTTAAAACATTTTAAAAATTGCATTCACTGCTGAAAACAGTGGGACTTTCCTACTCAATTCTGCAATTAGAGTAACATACCACAGGACTGTTCCCTTGGCATAGGAAAGATACAAGAGAAACTCTGGCCACTTTGGTTTCAGCCTAGTGCAAAAGAAGACTTGCTGTTACTTGAAGGTTGTCTATCACTAATAAATTCTTACTTGATGGACTTGTTTCATAACTGGTAGATACTTAAAAATTACTATATCTATGTAACAACATCCAGTTATAATCTTCAGTTAATTCTGATTATTAGTATATGGAGTTAAATGATGGTATACTGTCTTGGTAAATCCTAATAAATACAGCAGAATTAAATACTTTACTAAAAATCATACTATTTTTTCAGTTTAGTACTCTATTCTGCTTTGTATCGCTTGATATGCTATGGTAGAATAGTCTGCTCAAAGAAATTAAGTTGCAGAAATCAGTGGTAAAATGAGAACATCTGAATCTGAAAATATCTAACTATAAAATTGATATCTAATATCTTCTCCTGAATGAAAGCATGTCTTTCATGACATATGTTCTTGTTATCTAATAATCTTAACATTTAAGAATATTTCAGAGTAGAACTGGAACTTGGATGAGCTAATTCTCCTGTGGCTCTTTAGGAAGTCAAAGTCTGTGAAAGAACTTTGGTTTCTTCTGCATAGAAAGCAAAAGGAAAAACTTGAAGTCCATATCACATGCAATTTGCTATCTGTTGTTTTTTCCCATACGTAGCCAGGTTTCTCTGAGGGTAAAAATGCAGATGGTAATTGCTTTTTCCATAGTTGTGCAAGGATTTTGTTAACAGATGCTAATCGATTCTGTTCTGTGCCATTGGATGGCTGATTCTCAGAGTACTTGCTCAGGGCTGCCAAGTTATGAAATGTTGATGCACAAGCTGAGTGTGAATAAAAGTTTTATTACTTTGAACAAGACTTCTTAGCTCAATTCCCTTGTTTACATTTACCTGGATATTAATGACCTGTTAGTTTAAAGTGGACATAAAAATGTCAAATGGACTAAATCAGATCAGAATATTTCTTAGTTTTATTCTTCAGATGTTTAATAGTTAATATCACTGGGCTTCACTATTCCCTTTGATACGTGTTTACTGGTTACATGATCACCTTTTAAAATAAAATATAAACCCACAGATCATCTGGCTGCTTTTGTTGTAATTCCTATGAGCAGAGTTGCTGTCTCTTCTCGCGGAGGTGAGGGAGTGGTTCCTCAAAGGGAGTGCATGTGCCGAACTTTTCCTTTTTAATATTAAAAATAATCACTTAGTATAATACAACATTCTTCAGGGCCTAATGTCTTTCAGTTATGATAGGAGAAACTTGAATTATTCCCGCTTAAGACTGTCTCAAGTTTTAAAATACGAATCTTAAAGTATTTTAAATTCTAGACTAGGCCTGTAACCTTGGCTGTCATTCACCTTTTTATAAAGAATTTTATTTAATCTGATAATATGAATACAGAAAATGACTGATTTGTTTTTTTCCTGTTTTGGTTTTCTTGTTTGTTTCATTTCTCACGTTTTGTAAGTGAGGACAAATGAAAGACAATCATGCAAAGAGTTACATTTCAGAAAGAAAGCTGATTTTTCCAAGTACAGTTAATGAGAAAATGACATTTTTTGTATTAAATGATTGTTTTCCATGAGATCTTATTTCTAGTATTTAACTAGGATATACACTTAGGGAATTACTGCGTAATTTAGAAATTAAATTAAAAGTAATGAGAGAAGCTATATATGAAAAATGAAATGACTTCCTTTAAAAAGGGATGCTTTGATTGTGCTGCTGCAGTGGAAGTTTGATCTGGACAAAAGTGATGAAATGTGTAGCACTTTCAGATAAAGTGCTTCTGGAGGAAAGTGGCACTAGACCATAGTAAAATCATAAATAATGGCCAGGTTTACTTAAATTCATAAAGCTAATCTCATCTAGGTATTGCATCATAGCTGTGTGGTATTCAAACACAGACAAAAAAAACCCAAACCAATAAATGCCCTTGCCCTCCTTGTATGGGAACTGATGATGTGAGAACCAACCTGATCAAATGATCTAAAAAGCTTCAAACGAGTGGTACCCAAGCTTCACTGGCCTCTGCAGTGACACTGAACAACTAGTGTTAAAGCAGCATTGTATGTTGTTGTTCTTGTCAGATAGATTGTCCAAGCACTAAAATTCTGCTTCTAATGCTGTTAATGATAGTGTTGTATGATTCAAGAATAGTTGTCACTACCTTTTGAGACAACATCTTAAAATTCTTCTTGTAGCATAGGATGACCCAGAAACAACTGATGCACCTGGAAAGATCGGCATATTTCTGTTGTGCAATGTTAAGTGACTGACAGGTTAGGGATGTGCTTCAGGCAGACTTCTGGTATCTGTGATGTGTGGCTCTGTGTTTAATATAAGGTGGTACCTAAACACTGTGGAAAAATATATAGAACATGGCTCTTCTGGTTTTGATTCATATACAATCAGCAAGAGACAGTCTAGTCTGTAAAAAGTGAGTGCTAACCTGGGACTAAATTTCAAGGCTGAAATTGTTTTGAAACAGTTTTAACCCAATTGTTGTCTAGCACTTGATTTCTACATGTACATGATGACCGTAGCATGTCACACAAGTCTCAGGATCATAGAATGGAATAATAGAATGGTTTGGGTTTGAAGGGACCCTTAAGATCATCCAGTTCCAACCCCACTGCTGTAGGCAGGGACACCTCTCTCTAGACCAGGTTGCTCAAAGCCCCATCCAGCCTGGCCTAGAATGCTTCCAGGGAGGGGGAATCCACAACCTCATTGGGCAACCTGTTCCAGTGTCTCACCACCCTCACACAGGAATTACGTGCACAGAAGTGTATGTCCTAGGTATGACATGCACAGAAACATACAGTTAATGTTGTATATGACAATGTGATTCGTCTACTTGGAACTTCAGGAGCCCAGTTAGTTTTCATCTTTCCTTTTTTTCACTGGTAGCTTGAATCCATTATTCACTTCAAGTTTGGTAAGTCAAATATTTTAGATACACTTCTTGTGATTTGATTTACGCAAGGCTCATTGTGTCTGGTATATGTTTTCCATCAAAATTGCGAAAGCTCATCTTAAAACTCAAAATTAACTGTAGTTTTCATTACAATTTTTTTTTTTGACCGTTACTTAATTTATCGTAATTGGCAACATTATCAAGCTTCCTTGATTCTCATGATTCTAATAAGAGGCTGGAAATACTTGTTCTAAAAATAGGAAGACTGAATTTATTGCTGTAGAGAAAATATTTAGGCAGACCTATTTAGTTCAGTGACAGTAAAATGATTCATAAGCTTCAAAAATGGTTCCTGAAATTTTACCTGATTCATCTCTATGAAAGCATGACAGGTGAGCTCATAAAGGTCAGAGAAATAACAATAGCAGATAATAAATAACACTGCTGGGGAGTTTTGAGCACCTCAGATTATTGTTACTATGTCTGGAGACTGTGATGAATAAAGGGAAAGACTGTATGCGAAGCCATAGCATAAGAGTGTTGAAAACAGATCTCCAGTGTTCCATAGATGTGTATCTATCTTCCATATATATCTCAAGAGCGTTAATGGACCAAATTTTGCAAAGTGCTGCATGTAGGCAGAACCTTATACTTATGACACTGAAGTCAGCACTTTGGGCATGATGAAGCCTATTCCACAGACCAGATAAAACCTTCTCTTTTAGGCTTGCTTATACCTCTTTTACCATGATACCAAGGCCACACAAAAATAAGGTTCTATGGAAAATTTAAGAAACTTTAGGACATCACACTAGACTTTGGAAGAAGAGGTTTTTTTTTTCCAAAAAGTTTTAAACTGTTAAAATACTGTTGTCTTAATTACATGGAATGGAATTAACTCAGATGATGGTGTTCAGTGTTTTTACTGAAATGTCTGCATATATTTTCTGCCTAAAAGCATTTTGTGGCAGTGCTCATGCATTTATTTAGTTAAATATCCATTTTTCCTATACCAAAACTCTCTAGCTCATCCATCTTAGCTCCAGAATAAAAATGAGGCTAACAGCAATTTGTTGGTATTGGCATGCAGCAGTGTTTCTCAAGCTTTCTTTGTCCTTTCCTTTCAAGGAGAAGATGCAGAGGCTTTTGGTTATAGAGACGTAATCTAAACAAGCATGTAGTTTTAAGAGATTAAATGATACAGTGACTAAGATGGGACTGGATTGTAAGGAAGAGAGACAATGAAATAGAAAACTATCAAATTTGAGAGGAAAAGTAGGATGGAAGCTGAAGCTGATTTTTAGAGAGTTTCAAGTGACCTATTAGCAAAGCAGATGGTAATAAAATGAAATGAGAACTAATTGGGATCTAATAAGTACAGGAAAAATCTGAAATCTGGAAGGCAAATCCTGTATCGCCCCAAGCAGTCACTGATCCTTAGCAGCATTTCTTACCAAATAAAGTACATTTCTGAGAAATCCAAGAACAGTGCAACTTTTAGAATTATCATTCACATTTTTCAATTAAAAATAGAACAACCAAGTCCAATTTTTTATTTACGTTCTACTTGATCACCCAGATATACGTAAATTGTTCATTTATTGCTGGTGCCATCCAGCCATTTCTAAGTTAAATGCAATGATGTCAGCTCCCAATTCTGTGTGAAATTGTCTAGCTGAGTCGCAAGACAAATGTCTTCAGGTAACAGAAGGCTCTAACTTACAGAGACTCACTAGAGCTATTGGCATCTCAGGAGGAGGCTGGCAGTCGTCTTAGTGCTGCACTGGGAGCTGATAGCAGTGTTGGCCAAGGGACCAGGGCCATGGCAGAGTGACATGGGTGTGCTGTGTTGGCTTGGCAAGTACAGCTAGGGAGACACTGCTTGTGTTTGTGTGTGAGTAGGTGGCATGTGAAAGAATTGGGCCTAGGGGAGAAACTGCTGCAGGAGAAAGGGAAGTGAAAGCTACTTGCCATTTGGGTCTGTTGTTCCTAGTAGTGATGGTGGTACCTACTGCTGCTACAAACTAATTCTGGTGCAAGGCTACTACTTAGTACTGTGTAAGTGGGCACTATTTCCTTCAGTTGTCTCTGCTCTTTGTATTTTCTCTAGGCAACTAGCACTGGGCATAGCAATGGGGATGACTTTATCATGCAGACTGCAATCTAGACAGTAAGTAGCACTATCTGTAGATCTGTGCTCTGTCCCCCCTGTGAGCCTTGTACCTGTGCATACAGAAAGAGTTCCTGCCATTTGCTCCTTCTCTTTTTGTTCTCCAAAGCAAACTAAATTTGGGGTTTGCTAACACTTCACTATTATACGGTCATATTTCAGAGGAATGAAAAGGATCTCTGCTTACCTGATAGAACTGTCTTTTTACATATATCTTTGGATCTGCTTAGTAATAAATATGAACACTGCTTTGTTTCCTTCTACTAGACCTGAAAATCTAAAAAACAAGGGGTATCTAGTCTAACTAAATTCCAGCTGACTGCCTCTAAGGCAAGGCTACATGTCGCTGAATTCTTATTACTGATGACTGAGTCAGCCAGTATGGATCGGGCTTGATACTTTCAGAGTCTAAACTTGAATTTTTTTCTGATATGAAATTAAGAAATACCTTTCAAGTTATACTTTATTATAAAGAAAGGCAGAACTAAAGCACCGATTTTTAAGTGCTTATTTTAGAGTAAAATCACACTTTAGGACACTGGGATTCATTTTGCCATCTGAATTATGAGATCAGGCTTGCTTCAGAAACTCACATTTTGTTAAACTGAGGATACAGGCATATTACAGAGGAAGGCAAGAAATCTTCATGGTTCTGGTCAATCAGTAGTACATTTTTTTTTCATTTCAAATTTAGGAATAAGCCTGACTGTCTTTTAGAGGCTAATGAAGTAGCTGCCCCAGAAGCTGATGTGTGCTATCTTGAAGTGTTTTACCTTAAAAGAAGGCACAAGAAACTTCTGCTAATAATCAATTTCTAGCTACTGCTTGAGTGGAGAAAAGATCAGACCATCATGATGTAAGTGACTAATTCTATAAGGAAAAGGAATGGGGAAAAAATACTCTCTTCCTGTGTCATGCAGGCAATTGACTTGGTTCCTGAGCAAGTTACACAGCACATAGATCATCTCTTAATACCAATCCACTATGGTCTCGAGATCCTGAGGGCTATGCAGACTATTGCTTCTGAAATGAGATTGGGCTTTCTCCTGCTAGAGGAGAGTACCCAGCAGATACTCAGGTGTACGAGCCAGAGACTGGCTTCATTTAAGAAATAAATGAAGTGTAGCTGATTTATGCTAGCTTTTCTGCTGGAGAGCTGTATTGTTACACATTGCTTTAGGAAGATACTCTGAAATGAGGATTCTGATTTGAAGAAACATGTGTCTCATGCTTTTCTACTATGGAACTTATTAAAAATTAATGTTACTATCCAAATCTCTTGCAGGCTAAATAAGAGGTTGTTGGTATTGAATACTAAAATGCTGAGATGTCATTTTTCCTTTCACTGTGCCAAAGCTACTTAAGTCACACCTGAAACTAACAATTTGAAACAATTTGTCTTTCTTTGACTTTCTTACAAGAAAGATAAAGCCCTATTCTTGTCTGTTTATGAGTTGCTAGTTTTAATAACTTTAAAAAAAATCTGACTTCACACAAGTGTTTTTCTCAGTGTACATGGTTATAACTTGTACTTCCTTTGAAACAGCATGTAAGACAGAATTTTCTGCAGAATGCCTCCAGTTATGATTTTCCACTTGGATTTTTTTTTGACAGAAGGAATAAAGAGCAGATAGATGCTTGGAGTAACTGATAGGTGGCTAGGAAGACTTTGAGAAGACCTGTGGCTTATGACAGACTAAAATCCTTTACAAACAGATTTACAATTAGTTGCATACACAGTCAGCTATGTTTGATTGGATTTCTGAGGACTTGAGAAATTCTTGGTGAATCAGAGAACTTCACCTCTTTTTTAATGTGCCTAATGTTCTGTCAGCTATGCAGATAATGGAAAACGTTTGTCAAAACAGATGGCAGTGCTAGCCCCTCCACCACTGAACACAAACAATGAGTTCAAGGACCAGTTAATGGCAGGGGAGCCAAGAAATATTTTGAGATTTAGTTTAACATTGAATATACCCCAAAGAATACACTATTGCAATTCCAGGATTTCTTGGCTGTAGCCACACTCACAGTACTGCAGGAACAGTCATTTCATAGTCTGATCTTTCAGCCAAAATGAAGAACTGCTGAGGTGCACGAAAAATAAGATGTAGCATTTAACATGATTTTTAAAAAGACATGTTCAACAGCTTGTTCAGTCCAACAGAACATATTTTACCTAGCAGTTCGCAATAGTCTACAGTGCCATTCAGTTGCTTTTCATACACTAAGATAAATACTAACATAAAAGAAATTATAGAATATTTTAAGACTAAATGTGAAAGTATCTGGATTTTCTATTTAAAAAATGCTGGCATGTTACACCATAGTAAGTTTAGCAGAACAGTTAGGTAACCTTTTATGCAGCTGAAATTATTTTTTTTTTCTACTTAAAGTATTGTATAGAGATGTTCATCATAGAATAATAGAATCATTTGAGTTGGAAGGGGACCCTTAGAGGCCATCTTGCCCAACTCCCCTGCAGTGAACAGGATTACTTACAGCTAGATCAGGTGCTCAGAGCTCCTCCAGACTGACCTTGAATGTCTCCAGGAACAGGCCATCCGCCACAGATCTGGGCAACCTGTTCCAGTGTCTCATGTGCCCTGCACCCTGTGTAACTTTCTTGTGAGTGTGGAATGATAGGTACTTAATTCCTATAACTATGGTTTCAGATTGGGCCTAGAGTATATATTTTTTTCTCTTTATAAATATGTTAAATTCATCTTTCAAGAAAACTGTTCACTGATACTCGTCCATAGATTTTGACCACTTTAGACTATGCATTTATTAATAGTACAGTTCCTTATATTCTTTCTTTCTAAAAATGCTTTAGACTTCTTCGTGTCTGATGAAAATTTAAGTGCTGTTGCCATCCAAAATAACCTTAAACTGTGTGCAAGTCTGTTGATGAAAGTTGTTAGATGCGGCTAAGTTAATGAAGTTTTTGTAATTTATGCCATTCTAGGACCCTTTTCAAAATGTTTGCTCTGACTGGACTTGGGAATTATCCCCACCTAGATTAAAGAGGTCCATTGCTTGCCTGGGCATTATCTTTGCTTCATGGGAATTCTAGCAAACAAATGTTCCAGAGGATGCTGGTGGAAAAAAGTTACTAAAGTTGTGCCTCTTCTGGCATGATTATTCTTATGCTGCACGGTGTTGAGGAAGTAAAGAGGGGAGGAACCAGGAGAACCCATTTAAAACCACTTCTGAGTCTGTAACAGATTCATTTCTTCCCAATCAATATGTTACAGTAGATACAAGATGCTCTAAACTGCAGCCTCCCCGTAACAGCTGTTAAGTTTTGCCTTAAGCAGTGAAGATTGCAAGTGCCCTGTGCAGTTATTAATGTCCTTCTGCTGGCAGAAGTATTCAACTTTTAAGAAACTGCACATGTTCCAGGTAACTGTGGAAGATGCATGGTGACACAATGAGGTTTGTAAAGATGTGGGAGGTAATTATTAAAACTAAGGACCTTGAGGATTCTCTTGTCAGATAACAGCTTACTGTTGAGGCTGTCTCAGGAGGATCACTTGCTTGGAAGAAGCACATTTCTGCTTTTTTTGTTGTTGTTGTTACAGTACTTGAATTTAATCCAACTTTTTTTGGTCTTTCACCTTTCACTCTCAGAGTGTAGTTTGCTCACCAGTCATTCCTGGATCTGAAGCATCTGAGAGCAGTATAAAGAAGTGAAAACGGATGCACAAGACTGGAAAACCATTCCTTTAAATATATTCATTAAAAAAAAAAAAGCTATAAGTGAATTGTTTTCAGAAATCTGGTTAATAAACAAGGCATTTCTTACCTTTGTGAATGTGTTTAGTACTGTCTAAACCAAAAGAAATGTTATTGACCATTAATTCCCCTGTGAACTTAGGTTCTTTCAATTTAATTTCACAGTGTCAGAGAGAGACCCATAGACTTTGTTTCACGGTATTCCATGGCTGTTAAGCTTTATGAGTTTAAATCATTTTTGCTAAAACAACTGAAATGTAACCACCTGCTTATTTATCCTTCTAGTCAAATTTCCCTTCATTTGACAGACCTCTAATTCTGACTTCATATATTCTCTGAGAAAGAACAAAGATAGCTTGTGGTCTCTTATTACGCAGCATGAAAAGATGGTATCATTTAAGGTCTGATTAAATGTCTCAGTAAATTCAGCTGCATGCAGTAAGCACTACTGTTATTAGGCCATGTTAAAGTGAGAGTGGAATTCCCAGTTCTTTCCTAAAGAGCACCAGTATGTTATTCCTAGTAACTAACTCTTTTTCATGCAGAATATGGCGTTGTTTTTGTTTGGGATTTCAAAAGGTACCGTGCTATTTTAAGTTACTAAATAATACGATTTAGTGACTGTTCTCTATTAATAGATCGTGCTGGCATCTTGCGAGGACGGCATTCTATTTTCTCTTAAAATGCAATCAGTTCTATGAAAGCTGCGTTATTCTTGTGAAAGTATTTCTATAGATTTCTTTTGCACATTAATTCTTAGCATTATTTTGCTAAGAACACACTTAATGTGCCAAAAAAATCTTCTGAACCCCAATTACAAACCATTCTGCAGCCAAAATTTCTCATGTAAATGCCACATCATGTTAGGCAGGTAGCAGGTCCTCCAAGTACATCATCTATAACTAACTTTTCATTTTTCTGAGCCTTTTGACTGCTGCGTATTCAAAGCATTGTTCATTTATTGTATTTGTCATCTAGTTAGATCGTATAACGTTTATCCAGCCAGTTTGCTTTCAGCCTTACCTCAGTATTCACAACCTCATCTTGCTGAGAAGTCTTACCCAGGATCCTTATCCTGAAAACTTGGGGCTTTTTATTTGTTTTGTTAACTTCCATGTCTTGCAAGCAGTCCAGCTTTTGTTCAGTCGATGTTCAGTAGGCTGGTGCATGTCTCTGCACTGCTTGGGTTTTCTTTAATCAACATATGGGCTATAATATATTGGTTGTTTTGAGTCTGATGTCATGGGAAAAAGTGTTGCTTGAATCAGTATGGAAATGTGCCCAGATACGCTCAAGTTGTTTCTTCCTTGACTGTAGTATCATCTGCTTGGAACTTTTCACTTGCCTTCTAACAGTTATTCCTGCTTGTCCACAGGCTGTTTCCAGTCCAAATATAGTGCTACTTGATTGAAAAAATCCAAGAAGTAGTTTTCTTTTTGGCATGCATTTAGCTATCCCAACTGAATCCTTTCTGGAACTTCACGGTTCAATTTTTCAAAAAATGTCAGGACTCACGAAGGCTGTCCCTCCGGACATCACAGAGTAACTTCGGTGTCTGCAAGGCGAGAACTCTGCAGAAGTTTGGAACGTTTTTCAAACTCTTTTCTCCCTCCCTCTGAACTCATTGTGAGGAAGCAATGACCTAAGGTACCCTCATGGAACTCCTACTGACCTGTAATCTGGATTGTGCAATACATTCAGGGCTATGCCTTATCTTTGAGTGTTTTTCTTGCACTGAAGGATCTTTTCTTACAGTATTTGGGAATTAGTTTAAGAGCACAGCCTAAATGATTTTATTAGCTTGGCTGCTTAGCTAAAGAATATTAGCGAGGATAAACTAATGTAACTCCACTAAAAAATAGCAGAGTGGATTTACAACTGAAGAAATAGTCCTTAGATTCTAGGGAAATCATTTCACAGGAGGAACAGATCAATACTACCTTGAAAGGCTGTAATACTTTCCTGAACTGTATAGGTAATGTATAGAATTTAACAAGAAAGGAAAATCTTAATTAGAAGTTTAATATTGTTATTGTTGATGGCATAGCTGCTGTAAGAAAACTGTGGAAATCTCTTCAGGATAAAGCTGTCCTGAGCTTTAGCTTCAGATGTATAGTACATGTTCAGGACAAGAGGCTCAGCAGGCCTCTGAGTTTGCATGTTCCTGTTGAAACACTCAACAAACTGAGTGCAAAATGTAACAGCTTCTGTTCTGTAAATACCAGCTGGGATGTTTCTGTAACTTAACCCAGCTGAATAAGAATGGGTTTTCCTGAGAACAAAAAAGGCACCATTTTAACTTGAGGGTTGTCTGGCTGCCAGATTTCAAGCTTCTGTTACAAATCATTATGGCTCTTCAGAAAACATATGAAAAATATGGATGTTGGCAAAAACATCCTTCACTAAGTTTGTTCCAAAAATGGCTGAACTATTTTCTACCAAACTTTCAAATAAATAAAGAAAAATCCAGAGTCCAAGACGAGGAAATTTTAACCTAACTGGTTGAAGGTTGACATATCTGAAAACCTAAGTGTTTAATGAGAATAATTAGGCAGAGTGAACTGTCAGTTTCATAATGTGCTTATCTTTTAATAACAGCATAAAGACTAAAAGGGAAGGATCAGGATGCATCCATCTTACTCCTTTGCAATACAATTTATCTTGGCAGACAGACAGGGGCCTGCAACAAAACTGAACACTGTACATCTTTAAGTGTGCTTCAGTAGCACAAGTGCCACCTATTTGTTAGCTACCTGGATGTTTTTAGAAGATGGTGGGAGAAAAAGTTTGTAGGTTATCTTTTAAAGATGTAGAAGAGAAGTGCTTGGACGTGTTATATCACTTCCTAAGCTTTTTATTTTGCTTAACCTTTTCCAGGACACTTCCCAGCATGTAGCCAATTTGTCTTGTATTTGTTAAACCTTTCAAAATTTCCTTGATATGTTTAACTGAACAAAAAGAAACATCCACTGCAGAAAGTGGATCTGTTTTGCAAGGGCTGCAAAATATTTTCTGGCATCTTTCTATTCTGGCATTTTAAATTGTGCTGCATGCCTTCTTAGTTTCATGTAAAATGACTTCAGTCATGCTCTCCGAAGGGACACTGGTAATGATTTTTTTAAATACAATATTAAATGAGGTCTACTCTGATGCTGTCTGACTAGCCACTCCTGGTTTTGTTTGCATTAGGAACTTTATATAAAATGGATGGCTGAGGAACAACATGTGGGGAGATCTTTGGTTTCTTGTAGGTGGTTATGGAGGAACTGCTAAAGACTGCAAAACACAAGGTGAAAAGGATGTGAAGATATCCAGACCTTCCTCATGTAGTGCTTAGATAGAGGGAGGAGTGTGTAATTGTACCAAGGAATTGAAAACATGCTCTTAATAGTGTGGAAATAATATGTATCTTTTACTACCTAAAACTCATTGGATTTTAGCTAAATGGGGAACAAAGTTGTAAAAAATACACACACACACACACACACACACACACACACACACACACACACATAGACCTTGAAGTTAGATTTCTCTGAATACCCTTAAACCACAATGAAGATGATGACAAAACTTAATTCACCTACAAGTAGATTCAGAATAAGCACATCTTGAATGCAGTCTTCTTCTTAATCAGAAGTCCAGATCGTGCTTGTTGTAAGCTTATCTCACCTATTACATTTCCTGGCCACCTATAAAAATGAACACAAACTTTAACTGCTCCTACTTATCACTATATTTATATATTTCCTGTCTGGCCCCCATCACAACACTTTTGTTGCATGAAGTGTTTTTTTGTGTAGAAGTAAAAGCATCTGACCCTTAGGAAAGGTACTTGGCAGATACAAGGGAGCATATAGTCTGATATTCAAACTGAGATATTTTTTCTTAGTTACTAGTCTACATGGCCAGTGTTTATAAAACACTGAAGGAGATATCCAGGATATTTTTGCTATTTATAATTCCCATTGTTGCAGTTCTCCAGGGATGATTAGATTGGTTGACTTCAGTGGTGTGATAGCTACTGATATAAATAACTTTCCAGAAGATTTCCTTATGACTTCAGAACAGCTTAGTCAGTAACAAAAACATTTCTGAAGGGGTTTACTTCACGACCTGTTTTCTGAAATTCATGCCAGGCACTGATTTGCATGCGGAATAACTAAAAATCTTTAAAACTAGTCTTTGAGTGCCTAGGCTTCTCCAAGAAATCTAACTATTAAACTCCCTTTTTCAGGAGTCTCAGATTCCTAAGTTTCTTTAGCATTGCTGTATCTCATGTTTTCTGGTAAGTTTAGAGAAAATGTGAGAAATGCTCACCTAGATGACAGTGAAAATAAGCTAGATGTATCAGTGATCAGAAACAAATATAGCTTAATGAATAGCTAGGGAAAGCTGGCTGAGGGACAGGTAGTCATTCAAATCTTTCCACTTATTTGAAGCATCACTAAAGTTCTGCTGTTGAGAAAATCATGGAATAACGGCCTTTCCTGTGAGACTTCCTGTGTTTCCTGACTACAGTCAGGAAAGCAATAGAGGAAGAAATGTCTCTTGCTCTATTTTGATACTTATGCTCCTGGTCCCCAAAGAAAAGGGAAGCAGAGGCATGGCACATCTGTGTTTGCATGCAAAAATGAATTAACGTGAGGTTGTAAATGTTCTTTGTGGGCTTTTTCATTCCATGTTTTGGCTGCAATTTTAAATAGTGTTTTGGGGGATTAATGCTGTGCAACAGTTCAGTTTTCCCTCACAGAGTAAAGGATTTCAGGCAGTCCTAAAATCTCAAGTAACCAAAAAATGAATGTTTGCTAATCTTTCTCTCTCTAAATCTAAATTTATACACTCAAACATTCAGTGTTTGTATGTATAAAGGTACATTTTGGACCCCCATTCTAATCAACTGAGAGATCTTGGAGGTAATAAGAATCAGTTCCTATAATACAAGATCTTTCAGCTAAAGAGACTTCCTTTATTTATCAACAGAAAATACTGGAAGTCTTTGTTCTCACAGGTCTTCATCAATTATGTGGCTTTTCATGCAGATACGGGCTAGAAGCAGCTAGGTGTGCAGACATGATAGCATCATGTAAAGATGCACTCGATTTATTAGAAGGATAGATTCCACTCTCACAGCAAAACATTCAGGGTGTTTGAGGAAACTGAAACTCATTCACCTTACCGGAATGAAGGCAGTGTTATTCCAGTGTGAAATACTTGCCTTACCATGACATACTGTTTGCTACACAGAAATGCAGACATTCCTCAGCTAAGAAGTGCTCCTATGTACCCTAAAACTTTCCCTGGAGGAGCAGCCCTGCTTTTCTTGGAGAACATTTTAGAACTGTTTCAGAGCCATCTAAAATTGGAAGCCCCCAGAGACTGAGCCATTGGCCAATCCCCATTGGCCAAGGGGATGTGAATACATTTGGAAATTATTAAAACCTTGGCAACTTGCTGAAGACACACAATGGTAATCGGTCACCAAGGCTGTGCAGGCCGGGAGCAAGCCTGGCATCTGGTACTCTGTGGTGCCATGGGAGCACAGTCCTTGCTGGTAGGGGTACAATTGGCGTAGCAAACTTTATCTTGCCCCTGAAAGCAGGTACTGCAGTGGGGAATTCTTGACCTAAGATTATGGGGTGCTGTCATGAGCCAAACTCTCTAGCTTATATATGTATATATATACCATATCTGTGAAGAGAGGAAGGGAAAAACTTGGCCAGTGTTCTCAGTTAAGTGTCACCTTTAAGCACATATGACTGTGACTCCTCCACTGGAAATAACATATAATATTCAGAGGAGTTTGGGATTATATGAAGATAGCAGGGAGGAATTTTGTTGCTTCCTCTGATATATTTTTCAAAGAATCAGCAAGATGGTGAGTTGACACACCGTGAAGACAGATTCTTCTTTGCTGCACTGTGGCACTGAGGAAGCTGCCACCTGGCAGGGCTGTCACTGCCTCCTTCTCTGTATTTCTGCTGCTCCCTGGTGCAAGAAAGAGGTCATGGTAGGAATCCACAATTGATTAGATATGCTAGGCATTCTGTTCACTCTAACTTGACTGTAATAGTGGCAGAGAAAAAGAAAACTTACTTGCTTTCATCCTAGTTCTCGTAACAGATTTTAGTCATCTACGTGAAAGTCTGGAGATTTATCTGAGAGACTTTTTCTGTGAAACCACTTATGTTACTCTTGGGGTGGGGGGAAATACTTCTATTTCAAACACCAAAACCAAAATTGACCAGTTTCTGCTCTGCTTGATTGGGATTTGCTTCTTCCAAAAATAAGCACATCTACAATATTTATGACTTCCCATAGATATAATTCCCTTTAGCAGTGAGGTAACTGTTCAAATTAAAGTTAGTTTTCAATACCGAAATCTAATCAAAAGCAAAATATATTAAAATACTCTTTTTTGCATGCAAATAACAAAATAAACTCTTTTTCACTTTAATACTACCATCTCTAACTAAAAATTTCAGCTTTCATGTTCTGACTTCTGACACACTAAAATTTGATAGAATAAGTTGATTATATTGAATCTAAACTTCACAAGAATGTTGTTTTGTTCCTTGCTTTTCTTCGGAGAGGTTTCTAATTAAGAAAAAAAAATAGCAAGAAAGAAATCCTTCCTGGTGAATCTCTAGGGGAAAAAAAATACTTGAAAAAATGCTTGAATTGCAAATAGACACCTTTGGTAACAAAGTCATATTATTGCCAGGCTTGCACTGCAGATGGCCACTGCGTTCAAAAAGCTTATTGAGTTGCTATTTCATCCCCCTAACAGATGGGGAAGCAGCAAAAAGCAGCTCTCATTTTTCAGGGCTTTGCCTATGCATTGTCTGGACCACAGACTAAGAAAATGAAGGTCAACTTGCAGAGCAAATTGGAAACATGGAAGATATTACTTTTTCAGTATCTGGATGCAGCTGTGTACTGGCTCCAATATTTGAAGAGAAATCACAAAAGGTTCTTGATGAAACTCAAGTGTGCTGTTCTTGGGAGGTCTGGAATGATTGTCCTTCATCTGAGCTTTCTGCCATTCCTACAAAAACAGAACTCCCACAGCTGAACACTTCCACTTAGAATGAAAGATAGGAGGGATAGCTTTTCTGTTATATTGTGTATGTCCTTTTACAAGGGCTTAGTCCCATTACTTCAGATAATGAACAACAGATTTCACTATAGTGCTTCTAATATACCTGTCTGTGATGTTTTTCTTTCCTTGCAAAGATATTGGAACAAGAAACGTTTAGATGTGGCGTTGAGAGACATGGTTTAGTGGGGTTATTGGTGGTAGGTGGATGGTTGGACTGGGTGATCTTGTAGGTCTTTTCCAACCTAGCTAATTCTATGATTCTATGATTGTTCAAAGAATAAACAGCTTCAATTTAAAGGCAATTATTAAGATTGGTCATGTAGCAGGTATAGATCTTCTAGCTATTCTGTGTCAGGGGACTACGTAGTACTTTTCAAACTGCTTAAAAATTAGAGATGAAGAATGTGTGCTCTTCTTCCTGTTGTTCTAGGTATCACAAATCTTACAATTTATGAAGATGACACAAAATAATTTAGTTTGCTTCTGAGGTCAATGGTGTTGATGGCTTGGGGATTTAGTTGGCCATTTGAGCCCGGTTCTTTAATCCATCTCTTTTGACTCTTGCTCTTGCTTGTATATAGAACGAAAGAGAAACCTGCATCTAAGTGAGGGGACAGAGTATGGATACAAACAGCTGAGCCACTTGGCTCTGTGTTCAAGCTTAAACCTGAGCACTTGTCTAAAAGTGCCCTTTGAAGTTCTGTGCTTTAACAGGAAACAGATAATTTAATACAAGGAAAAAGAAACTTCATCTCAGCTGCCCATCCTTGGATTTCATAGGAAAAATTTTCCTAGCTTCAAGAGTGTAGAGTTCTAAGTGAAAATTTTCAGACTACAGTGAAGTGACTTAATTTCCCTTTCCAGCTATGCCAAATTGTCTTACTGCAGAAGAAATATATGCAGAAATTGGTCTGATGTTGGTTTGATGCACAGAAAATGGAAGTAGGCAAGAATTATCATTTGAGATTCTATGCTTGGTTTTGAGAGTGTTTTTGCTGTGTGGATGACCAGATCTTTTCTCTGGTGCTTTTCTTTTTGTTCCTGTTGCAGATCTGCAGCTGATACATGATCACCAGTTCTTTGTGTATGTGCCCTTGCATAACAGAACAGCTGAATTTAAATGTATTTTTCATAGCTTCCTTTACAGTTTGCACTGCAAAGTCTTCTTTTCCTGGAAGGAGCTGGCATCTCATTGCATTTTTTTGTAAAAGCAATGAGTTCATCTTGAAGGGGTAAATCAGAAAATCATAATAAAAATCAACCCAGGCAGCTGACAAGATGTTTTAGAAGCGGCTGAAAATGAAATGAAAAACCCTTCAAACTTGTTGTTCCTAGCCTGCTCATATTAAATGTTCTATAATTGCTGCCTGTACAAACTTAGTAGAAATTAACCTTTCCTTGGGTTACTCAAGACAAACACCACTCTGAAAGTGGATAGCTTGCAATAAGTGTAGTGCTCCACATACGCGTATTTGAAATGTTGATCTTTAGAGCCCAGTACATTCTGTAAATTACTTTTGCAGTGTATTCCTTACTATGTTTTAACAGCTTTTCAAACTCAATTGTAAATTAATTTCATATTTTCTTGGACATTTTTCTTTCTTTTCTTAGTTAATGACATCTATACACAAGTGTTTGGAAATCCATGGAGTTTATAAAAGCTGTCTAATTAAGAAATGTTTGAAAGAGAAATGAACACAACAAAATCAGTTATCTAGAATTCAAACATTTGCAAGTACTCTAGGTTCTAATGAGATAAAGCATCTTCTGCAGTTATTTATGAAAAACTTTAGTGCATCTCTTAATTTTGAGCTTTGGCACATCTTTTGATTATGATGCAGCTTTGAGTATCTGCTGTCCTACTTTGAATCCCATGGCAATGTCTTTCAGGATTTCTCTTGGTTTAAAAAAAATGCTTTGCAGCATGACTGAATGCCTTAAGGTACAGAAGAAGGGCACTTCTTGCACAAATGGGAAATGACAGCAGCAGGCAGGAGGAGAAAACTTCAGGGTGAGTTGTGGGAAATCTCAAGGTACTTCTTTTTGTGATGCTAACGAATTTAGTGAGTTTCAAGGTGGAATCCTTTTCATCTTATTTTTAAAGGTGAATAGCTGCAGTATTTACATGAAACACATAAAATGTGTTAATGGAAGTTGTTGATATGAATTTCTTTTCAAACTGTGCCCCTAAGGTACTGTAGTACTGAAGTAAGATTGAACCGATAAAGTTGGTACAGACACAATCCATCCAGGTAATAAAGTAATATGGCAATTTTGTGAGCAATCTGAACAGCGGTAACTTCATAAGCTATGAATTTTACAAAACAAATGCAACAGAGTTTTTGTCACAAGACAGGGACTGATACGTAGACCCCTATGACCTCTCCATGGCTGTCCAGGGAAGTCTCCAGTAAAAAGGGAAACATCACTCCCATTTTCAAGAAAGGGAGAAAGGAAGATCTGGAGAACTACAGGCTAGTGAGCCTCATCTCTGTACCTTGGAAGGTTGTGGAGTGGATCCTCCTGGAAAAGATAATAAGGTATATGCGATATGTGGAGGTGATCTGAGACAGCCAGCCTGGCTTCACTGAGGACAGATTGTGCCTGACCAGTCTGGTGGCCTTCAATGATTGCATGACAGCATCAGTGGACAAAGGAAGGGCAACAGATGTCATTTCCCTGGGCTTGTGCAAGGCCTTTGACATAGTCCCACACCACATCCTTATTTCTAAGTAGGTGAGATATGGATTTGAAGGGTGGACTATTTGGTGGATAAAGAACTGGTTGGATGGTCATAGCCAGAGGATTGTTGTCAGTGGCTCTATGTGGACATTCAGGTGGACATTGGTCACAAATAATGTCCCCCAGGGGTGCTTTTTGGGACCAGAGCTTTTCAACATCTTTATCAATGAAATAGACAATGGGCCTGAGCGTACCCTCAGCAAGTTTGCTGATGACATTAAGCTGAGTGGTATAACTGACATAATAGAAGGAAGGGACACCATCCAGAAGGACCTGGCCATGCTTGAAAAGTTGGTCCGCAAGATTCTAATGAGGTTCAACAAGGCTAAGTGCAAGGAGTTGCACTTGGGTCGAGGCAATTCCAGATATGAGTACAGACTGGGATAAGAACTCAGTGAGAGCAGTCCTGCAGAAAAGGACTTGGGGGTCCTGGTGTATGAAAAGCTGGATGTGAGCCAGCAGTGTGTGCTTGCAGCCCAGAAGGCTGACTGCAGCCTGGCTGCATCAAAAGAGAGGTAGCAGCAGGGAAAGGGAGGGCACCGTCCCGCTCTACTCTGCCCTTGTGAGGCCTCAGCTGGAGTACTGTGTCCAGGCCTGGGGTCCCAGTATAGGAAGGACACGGAGCTGGTGGAGCAGGTCCAGAGCAGGGACACAAAGATGATCAAAGGGCTTCAGCACGTCTCTTATGAAGAAAGGGAGTGGAGCTTGTTTAGCTTGCGGAAGTGAAGGCTCTGTGGAGACCTCATTGTAGCCTTCCAATACTTGAAGGGAGCTTACAGGCAGGAGTGGGACTGACTTTTTACGCAGTCTGGTAGTGATAGGACAAGGGAAAATCACTTTAAACTAAAAGAGGGGAGATTTAGGTTAGATGTCAGGAAGGAAATTTTCACATTTCAGGATGGTAAAGCACTGGCACAGGCTGCCCAGAGAAGCTGTGGATGCCCCATCTCTGGAGGTGTTCAAGGCCAGGATGGATGGGGCCCTGGGCAGCCTGATCTGGAGGGTGGCAATCCTGCTTATGGCAGGGGGCTGGAACTAGATGAGCTTTAAGGTCCCCTCCAACCTAAGCCATTCTATATGATACTCTCTGGAAATGAGAAAGCAGGAAGAGAGTGATTCTTGTAAATGCTCAGATTTTGCTTGTATTATGTGGCATAACCTTGGCATTCACTTCCTTTAGCTTAACGATCCAAATACCTATAGATAACAGAAAATAACCAGACTTGCATATTTAATAAATTTCTGCTGTGACCGTAAACATACTGTGAAGTATCAGTTTCCCATGATAGCAACTAAAGATGTGATTAGTCATTTTTGCACCTGTCAGATCTTCATAGATTTTTTGACTGTAAAATTTGAAGATAAAAACACTGTGGGAACTTATTAAGGTTTATTGTTTGCAAGATCTTCATTTTCTTATCATAATTTTAACTAATTTTGTACACCTCTACTTAGAAGCTGTTAAGCAAAAAGTACTGTCAATGTAATCCAGAATCAGCTCAAGTAAGGACACCAAAAAGTTTTTGCCTAAGTAAACGACATACCAGAACCACTTTGGAAAGTCGTTTGTTGTCTCTGTTATAGAAAGAGGGGTTAGGAATACATGGAAGCTTTGAAATTAGTCGCTGCTAATACTGTGAATGATGAAAAATAACCCAAATTACTGATTTTACTCCTTACAGGCAAAGCATTCTTCATTATTGGTATGGCTAACCCCTTGCTAAATGCCATGCAAAAACTTGAAAAGGTTAAATCCCCAAAAATAAACACAGCGTGCCAGAATTAATTATTATATTTGTTAGGAAACAATGGTAAAGTAATATTCATTTTGTAGATGCCTGCTGGAAAACTTTAATACACCAGTAACCTAATGCTTGGAAGAAAGCAACATCTCAGCAGTACTTGCATAATTAAGATTTCAGTTCTCAGTGTCAGGCTGCCTTCAGGGAGCATGCCTCGTGAGTCTCAACACATTTTTACAATATCTGATACTGTTGTTTCAATGCAATACACAACTTCACATACAGTTGGAACAGGGTAAATACTATGGCGCTGCAATGTTTTTCTTTTAACAGATGGTTTGTAATTCTAACAAGGAAAGCTTTATGAAATTTGTATTGGCTTGAATTACAGAAAGCATACCCGTTTAGTGGTTCACTTTGACACAAGTTTTCTATTTTACTTTACTGCTTGGTGCATAGGGATAGAATTGTTCATTTTTTTTCCTTTCCTTTATTTTTCTTGCTTTTGTCTTTAAAGAGCTCCAAAGAATTTGTGTACAGTGTGGTTTGAAGTAGAAAAAGATATTCATTTTGAACAGGCATTTTGTTTTAGTAAGTATCCATTTCAGGACCCTTGTGCATATATTGGTGTGAATGGCACAGCTTCAAAGGACAAAGATAAATACTTCATACTTAGTGTTGAAAACAACCTGCTGTCAGCAGAAGCACTTTTTGAACTGGTTGGAGCCTGGATCTGAGAAGTTATTAATTTCTGACAACTCTTAGGCTATCTCTTTTCCTTTGAGCTTGTTTTAATGAGCATCACTTGGTACAGCCAAGATAAATGGCACCACTTTAGCAGGTCCCTGTGTATTATGCTTTCTGTGGCAGAGTCCTAGTGCAGGGTCAGACTTGAGCATCAAAGAAATCACCTACCTTTCAGTTATGTTAATATCTTCTCTATTTGCAGTAATGTGCAAATCCTTAAAATCTGGTGTAGGTGCTTAAAGTCTAATTTATGAGTTTAGGAATTTAGGTCTGGAAACTTTGGCTTAGCCTTTTCCAGTTTAGGGAGTGTCCTTCTAAGAAAGCTGAGACTGTTCAGCCTGGAGAAGAAAATGCTCCAAAGAGACCTGACTGTAGACTTTCAGTTCTTGAGGGGGCTTATAAGAAATACAGGGAGAGAATTTTCACTAGGCCCTGTAGTGATAGGATAAAGGCTAATCTATTTAGACTAAAAGAGGGGAGATTTAAAATAGATGTTAGGAAGAAATTGATCACATTTCAGGGTGGTGAGGCACTAGAATGGTCTGCCCAGCAAAGCTGTGGATGCCCCATTCCTGGAGGTGCTCAAGGCCAGGTTGGATGGGGCCCTAGGCAGCCTGATCTGGTGAGTGGCAGCCCTGCCCATGGCAGGGGGTTGGAACTAGATGAGCTTTCAACTCCCTTCTAATCCAAGCTGTTCTGTGACTCTATGATCTACACACAAATGTGAAATTTAACCTTTCTGAAACAATCTTTTTTTCTCTGAAATTGATCTGGAAAGAGCCTGCCTACTTTATTGAAGCGTTTTTTATTGTTTTTTTTTTTTCTAAACCTTTTGATCTTAGCAAGCTTTAGCTAGGATGCAAAAATGAAACAATGCCCTCTGTGTACTACATCTTCCTCTCAGAAGGAACATTTTGCATCCTGAGCCAACTGACTCTTAAACACTGCCTAAGGCAGACAAGAGACTCCTGCTTGTGTCAGTTCTGCGGCCACAGCAAGTGATGTTGATGGGAGAAAGCGATAGATCCAGGTGGGTGCCTGTGCCCTGACTGGGAAGGGAACATGTCTGGTAAGGCTTTGATTTCATTAGAACTCCACTTGCTTCATCTCACTATGAGTCCAGCAAGAAGCGATGGCACAACTCCAAGTGAAACCATGCTTCTGCAAAGGCCCAGTAGTACTCGTGTGCAGTGAAACTCTCTAGTGTTGCGGTAACACAGACTGTATCTTAGAGATGCTGGTTTGTCCTGTTTGCAGCTGAGGCACTTCCTGCACTTCATGTCCCAGGTGAAGCAATGGGAGTGGTGTGCATGTATATATAACATTAAGAAGCATGAATATGCTCTAAATTGAGCTTTTAGAGGAGGGGGTAAAAGAAAGCAAAAAGAAAGCATGGCCTTTTCTTTTGCTGTCTGTTTTCCCTCTCCTTACACTAGGATGAGTCGACAGCTCATAAAAGTGCGTAGTGCTATCTCTAACATTGCATCCTCTACTTCTGAGGAAGTACTGAAGGCAAAATGTTCAGTGTATCCCTACTGGACTCCAAACACTTTCACAGCTGAAAGGATAGGAAAAAAATCATGGAAATTCCACATTCATAATCCTGAATAAGAAAAGTAAGGGACTTCAGCACAGTAGTTAGTAGATTCTTAATCCTTAGCAAGATCATTTTTAATTCTTCAGAATAACTCTCACTGAAATTCAATATCCAGTTTGAGTGGTATACAAAAATTATATGTCCCACAATTTTTTAATTTAACTTAATTTCACCTAATTTTAAACAATGATTAAAACAAACAAACAAACAAAAAACAGATTCATATTCAGGATTTTAACAATGAATATCTAAATGTAATCCTTGAAAAAAGTTGTTGTTTTTGACAAAGCCAAATTAGTTCTGTAGGTGAAATTTAAGTGGAAAAAGTACTTAGCATGGAACATTTTTGTACCTCCTCTGAACCTGTTTTTTTTCATATTTTTGGTGCTGGCTGGACCACTGATATCTAGGATTTCTTTTCTGCATATAATGTTTTCAGCAGCTCAAAAGTCAGCTGCAAGCTCAGGTCACAGATGAAGGCCTCAGACAGAGGTTGTATTTAATGCAATTTGGTTCTTCCTCTCCTAGCCCTGTTTTTCTTTGAATCTGAAATGCTCTTCATTTTCACTCCCCAAAATTAAGTTAACCCTTGTGAAATAGAGCTTGAAACATGTATTGATTTCGTACTTCCTTTCTTCCTGAGAAACAGGTCACGTGGAACATGCTTTATTCACACATAAACCAAATTATTCTTAATGAACAATTAATAAATTGTATCTTCCTTTGAATGCGTGTTTTTTGAGAGAGTCTAAAGTAGGCTATTTGTAAATACATACGCAATAGAGACAAAAAGGAAATTTTCTGGACTTTCTGGGTATTTTGTATACAGCATATCTGAGCAGTAACCTTAAGATAAAGTGAGCTAAAAATTTGTGATCGTTCATAGGTTTACAATAAGGAAGAGAAGGAATTGTTAAGAGCAAAAGAACAATAAATGTTTAATCTGAGGAATGGTACTGCAGCCTGTGGCCTTCCAGAGGGTAGCCTCCATTAAATGCCTGCTCAAGAAATCATCAAACAGCATTGATACACTAATGCCAGTAAGTTTCCGTGTTTTAGAAGATAGATGCATTATTTAGTTCCTCTTTTTAATAACAGAGGAAGCAAATCTATTTAGGAAAGGTGAGGTGCAGTCCAAGCTTGCTCTCTTGTCACTGGCAATGCTTGATTAATTTATGGCAAAAACAGACTACAGAGAGAATGAAAAATGAAGGGAATAAAGGAGCAAGATAGCCAAGATACTGACTGCAGGCAGGTCAAAGACTTCTGGCCGTGGTACTTTGTATTCCTTTCCTAGAGGCTGCAGCTGGTTTTCCTGCTTATCAGTAGATTGAGGCTTAGACACTGCAGAGCTGTTTCTCACTCATTGATTATACTTTTGTCATCAATGCACAAACATACTGTTCTTGTGTAGCTGAAATATCTAATGGAGATACTAACAAAACTGTTAGTTGGAAGGATCTAGGTCTCGTTTCATAAATTAATTGAGAGGGAATGTAATGAAAAACATGTCTTCGGCTAGAAAGCAGATGTTTCAACACTGTTCCGTTTCATAGAACTGTTTGAAAAGTTTAATTCCTCAGTGAAACAAAAACAGGTTTTGAATCCTTGAAGGCAATCAAAAAATGTATTGTCCCCTGCTCAGCCCAATACCAGGTGTCTCTCCTGCTCCCAGCTCAGATTTCTCTGCTTAATGGGTCCACCCCCAAGCAGCTGAAGGATGCGAACAGTGCTGGGGAGCAGTGTGCCCAATCCTGAGGGAAGGAGAGGGAAGAGAGCTCAACTTGAGCTTCTAGTAGAAACCAGGGAGCAATTCTTGCACCTTGAGCTTGTGAGTTTTTCAAGCTATGAAAGAAGGAATAATAAGAAAAAGAAAAGTGCCAGAAAGGTATCAGTTGGAGAAATGAAAGCAAGGCAGTCTTGTGGAAATAAAAGGAAAATGATGTCACTGGGAGAAGTAACGTGAATTAGCAGTTCTGAAATCTGCAAAAGGATAAGACTGTATCATTCTTAATGCAAGTAAAGTATGATCTGTCCAGGGAAGAATATCACCCTGTGTGTCACCTCTTGGATTTGAAGGATAGACTGTTCTGTGGATTAAGAACTGGTTGGCTGGCCGCAGCTAAAGGGTTGTGATAAATGGTTCTATGTCAGGGTGGAGGCCAGTCACAAGTGGTGTCCCCCAGGGCTCAGTCTTGGGACTGGTGCTCTTCAACATCTTAATCAATGACGTAGATGATGGAATCGAGTGCACCCTCAGCAAGTTTGCAGATGACACCAAGCTGAGCGGTGCAGTCGATACATTGGAAGGAAGGGAAGCCATGCAGAGGGACCTGGACAGGCTGGACAAGTGGGCCCATGTGAACCTAATGATGTTTAACAAGGCCAAATGCAGGGTGCTGCACTTGGGCCAGGGCAATCCCAGGTATTTATACAGACTGGGGGAAGAACTCCTCGAGAGCAGCCCTGCGGAGAGGGACCTGGGGGTCCTGGTGGACGAGAAGCTGGGCATGAGCCAGCAGTGTGTGCTGGCAGCCCGGAAGGCCAACTATGTTCTGGACTGCATTAAAAGAGGAGTGGCCAGCAGGGAGAGGGAGGTGGTGGTCCCCCTCTACTGAGCTCTTGTGAGGCCCCATCTGGAGTGCTGTGTCCAGGCCTGGGGGCCCCAGCACAAGAAAGACGTGGAGCTCTTGGAACGAGTTCAGATGAGGGCGACCAAGATGATCAGAGGGCTTGAGCACCTCTCCTATGAGGAAAGGTTGAGGGAACTGGGCTTGTTTAGTTTGGAGAAGAGAAGGCTCCAGGGAGACCTCATTGTGGCCTTCCAGTACTTGAAGGGAGCGTATAAACGGGAGAGGGAACGATTGTTCATGAGGGTGGATAGCGACAGGACAAGGGGGAATGGTTTTAAACTGAAACAGGGGAGACTTAGGTTAGATATTAGGAGGAAGTTTTTCACACAGAGGGTGGTGACGCACTGGAACAGGTTGCCCAGGGGGGTTGCGGATGCCCCATCCCTGGAGGTGTTCAAGGCCAGGCTGGATGTGGCTCTGGGCAGCCTGGTCTAGTGGTTGGCGACCCTGCACACAGCATGGGGGTTGAAACTTGATGATCTTTGAGGTCCTGTCATGGTTTTATGATTTTCAGTTATTGGTACTCCACATCATAACATCATGTAGTGCACGTACCTGGTTCTCGGAAGAGAAGGACTACTACATTCCCCATGGTACTTTGCTCCTCTGTTACCATTTTCCAGCCAGAGGGAAAAGATAAAAGTTCGCAGTATAAAAACTTGCAGATCACGAGACCTCGTCCCTTTTTCCGCCATCTCTCGTCTTGGCAGCACCTCGCTCTCCAGCCGTCTTATCGTCGGTAGTAGAGTAAGGCCTACCTTGATTTTGGGACATTCTCTCTCTCTGTATTGGATTTATCAGCTTAAATTGTAATTATATTGTATTATAGTGTGTTGTTTTGCATTCCGATATCTTATTTAGTAAATAGTTTGTTTCTCCTCAGATTGTTGCCACTGTTCTTTGCTCTCAGGGCCATCTCCTTACCCTTTTCCCCTTTTCCCTTTTCCCGGGGCGTGGACCCGTGGATCCCCCGTCCCCTTCGTCACGGAACTGGGCCAAACGCCTGTAAACCGTTGACAGGTCCTTTTCAACCCAGGCCATTCTATGATTCTATGATTCTCTTAGCTAAAGACCATGTCCCAACATGGGACATGCTCCATCCCATTAGTCTTTTTTTCATGGGGATACTGAAATGTGTGATCTGTTGAAAGGTGGCATAAGGCATGAATGGATGAATGGATAAAAACAGAGATTGGACAGATGTCTAATTTGACTAGATGTAAATGTGTTCCCAAAAGCAGCTCTATGGACACCAGTTCTTGGTCACATGCACCCAATCGCTAGCTTAGTGCTAGACAAAAGAAAAGAAGAAGAAAAAAGGCTTGTTCCTCAATCACTTTCTCCATTCTTATTTTCTTCTATTTACACAGTCTGAATTCATCAACTCACTCTATTCCCATTTTCTCCTCACTGCTTTCCTCCATAATTTATACTCTCTCTTCTGACATGTTTTCCATATGCTTTCTTTCCTGCTCCTTCTTTTTTTTTTCCTACGTTCTTCCCTCATGCCATGACAGCTTAGTTACAGTGAGAAATGACATATTGTGAAGGTGCTGTATTTTCCAACCTCTTCCCTTACTCACTCTGAGTTGGGAGCAAAATGTTCCTGGTGTGCTGCCAGATGAACCTCTTGTAGTGCTACAAAGCTGGCTCCTTCCTATGCATGTACTCCTGGGATGCACTCCCACAGCATGGGCTTTTTGTCAGTTGTTTCCTACATGGCTTGTCTTCTGTTCCTTTCCGGTGCAGGACTTATAAAAAAAGCTTATAAATTAAACTTATAAATCAAACTGTTTAAAAAAATGGCCCTTAAAGACTAGAGGTAGCAAATATATTTATTATAACCCAGACCTCTCTGGAGAAAATGGCGAAACCTGTATTACATTTGAAGTGTACATCTATCTGTACCTTGTATTGAGCATGGCAATTCATTCTATTCAAGACAGATGTGTGATTACTACACTCTTTAGGATGGGTTGAGATGAGCTGCTACTTCATTTGCCTTTCCTTTCAGCTTCAGGATTACTTGGGGTTCTAGCTATCACCTCCCCATGTTAACCCAGCAAACCTGGACTTTCTTCCTTATAATATATCAAGAAAAGGCTTAAGAATTTATCCTGCAACTTCTGGCCCCCTATTTTTGGCAGCTGTTCTCATCTTAATGCTGATAAAGTTGTTATTTGACAAATGGCAGAAAAATGACATATGCCTTCTATCACCCTACATATCTTAAAAGGTATTTAAGTCTTTCAGTGTATTCCTTCAATTACTGTACTTTTAATATGCCTTTTTTTTTCCCTCTCCTAAGTACATTCTGAAATTGTGGAAAAATACTGCTTTTAACATTATGTAATAAATAAAAAAATGAAAGTCTGTGAATGTGTATTATCTGGGTATAAAAAAAGGAATAGCACAAAAAATAAATAGGATATAATGAAAAGCAAACTCTTTGCTTGTGCTAACTTGCCATTTTAAGTCATGAAGTACAGGCCCAGCTTCTGAGTTGAAAATTAAATTCCTTCCAACATAAAGAGACAGTGAGATTAAACATTTTGTGGTGTTTGTCAGTGAGGGAGAAGGCATGGAGCTCAAGGAAAGCTGTTATGTAACGCGTCCCATAAACATGTCTATATTTATAGCACCTTACTTGCTGCTGTCTTTTCCCTGCTGAGATGGCAGGCCTGAGGATCTCTTCCTTCTCTTCCTTATACAGCCGACAAGCATTGCTCTGCCTTGGCTGCCCCAGCGCCTCCTGCTTGGGCTGTGAGCTCTGAGCTGAGCATTCAGAGGAGTAGAGTCTTACACCCACTTTCATGGGGTGTACTTCTTCATGTGGGTTGTTTCAAGATAACAGAACACAAGCATGTGAGAGGGCAGCTTTGATCTCTCATCCTGGGTCAGGCGGTGAGCAGCCCTGGTGGGCTCAGACAGGCCCTGGAAGAAGTCTCTTCTGCTCTGGATACAGCTCCTGTGCTGAGGGAGGGGCCATGCTGCAGGTGTTTACCATTGCACACAGAGCTGGTGGTAGGCCAGCACATTGTCCCTCTATGTCCACCCTCTTGCTGCTTCAGTGGCTGAGCTGGCAGGGCCTCCTGGCCATGCTGTACTTGCTGCTACAGCAGCACTGTGGAGTATGTGACTTTCATCATGGGCACTCCAGTGGGAGGCCTTTGTTTTAGTGGAAGTTCCACACAGGCTGAATGTTTGAGTGTCTGTAAAGAGTGGTGGTTGAGACAGGGGAACTGTGCTTGATCTGTCCCCAGGCCCTTGCAGCCAGACTGAATTAGTCAGTCTAGTTAGATGCCCTGGATGCAGTAAAGTCCTCCAGGACACTGGAACATGTTATCCTAAGAAGTTGTTGCTCCAACCCTGGAGCTGCTCAAGGCCAGGCTGGATGGGACTCTGGACAACCTGGTCTAGTGGAAGGTTTCCCTGCCCACTGCATGGGGTTGGAACTACATGATCTTTAAGGTTTCTTCCAACTCAAGCCATTTTATGATCCTATGATCAGTTTACATCCTCCATGAAGCAACAACCATGTCTTACATATACCTCCTGTTTTTCTGTGAAAAACCATCCTTGGTGAAAAGCCAAGGAGTTTTACTTCCTTGGCTTCATGAAATATCAGCATCCACAACCTTTTCTGGCCTTGTGCTGCGCTAGAAGCCTCTTCCTCCCCTGTACTGCTTGTGGCAGTCCCAAAGGCTGAATATGTGGTATTCCCCATTCAACCTTTCAATTTTTCTCTTTCAAGCTTCTGGGTACCTGACTGGAATATGTCTTCTTGCAGCCATGTGTCAGCTAAAGCAAGGCTACGTACACTTGCTAGGAGAGTCTGCATCATAAAACACTGAGTTTTAATTGCTTGTTTTCTCTCAGGAAATTCAAAACAGAGGATGCAAATACATAAAGCAAGAGTGTATGACGAAAGAGTGTTTTGATTTGCTCACATTTCTGATATGCCTGTAATCAATTTCCTCTTGAGCAGAGGCAGCAGTCCATGTGAGTGTGCTCTGACTTGAAATGAGTCTGACAACTGGGAAGAGATGGGGGAAGGGGTGTAACTGGGTCCTGTTCTCCTTCCTGTTCACTTCAGAGTGGGCACATTCTGGCCTCCACACCTGTTTCGGATGGGACACCTATCTGTTGTTTTGTTCTGTTATTTATTAGCTTCATATCATGAAATTTAATGCTTGCTTGCCATTTGTGATTGTTGCTGCTGAGTAGAGGACTAGATGAAATGCCCTTCAGTGAAACAAGAGGCATTGCTAACACAGGAATTTTACAGCTGCAGGAAAGCTATTTAAAGGTAGGCGAACACATTTTATTAGCTGTTAGGTTGCTAAGGAGCCATCCACTCCAAGTAGCACTAACTTTAGTTAGATGTAGGCACATGTCAAGATAGCACGTTATGTAAAGTAATAGCTGTGTTTAGAAACTAGCAAGATGTACTTAAATGGGTTTGAGTTGCCAAAGCCAGCTTGCCTGTGCCAGCCTTGAGAGATTTCAATTGTGTAGCAGCTCATGGGCTACCAAGAGCATTTGCCTGCCTCAGGCACAGTCCCTCCAGCATCCCTTATGTTGTTCTCAGTGTCAACACTGCCACCACCAAGAAATATGGCTCAGAGCTGGAGCTTTGCCCTTGGGCTTCTGATTAAAGAAGAAAATAAAACAAAATCCGGGATAACTAGAAAGGAATTCCCCTTTTGTTCCTTAAGCTCCATGAGTGAAAGGTCCCATAGAAGCCCCAGTTGCTGTTACAGCTTGTTATTAGTCTTGGTAAGAGATCTGGACAAAATGCCTTTAAACAGGAGCATAACATAAAACCTTTTATGACTGTCTTCTGAGCAACTCTAATTGAATTTTCTCCCTCTTCAAAGATCTCAGAAATATCTTTGTTCACATTTAATGTCTGAATGTATTTGTTATATTAATGATAATTTATTTTCAAAGCACTTTATGGTAAATTCCTACAGCTTGTGATAAAGCACACAGACCTGGTCACTACAGCAGGTCTCTTCTCAGTCTCAAGCAATCCCTGATGCATTCATACCAGTGGAGACCTTTTCTGGAGAAACAGAGGTCTTTGTCAGACCTTATTTTATTGTGAAGTTTTTTCAGTTGTTGCAGTAGGATTGGGAAAATAAAGAACAAGTTCTGTGGCTTCTTTTTCTACACTTTCTTGGCCCCTTTTGGAATTTAAAACTGTCACATACTACTTTTTACTTGCAGAACAATTATTCTTAGCTACTTTTCTAGAACTAGCTGTGCAGTAGCTCTACAAGTACTAAATATTTCTATGACAGTTCAGAAAAGTTACAGTATTTTATGGACTTGGAGATGTAGCTGATGGAAAGTAGGGATGGCTGCGTGGGAGCTGCTGTGCCAAGGGCTGTCCTGGAGCTGCTGGTGTCCAGGGAAGAAATTTCACGATTTTGAAGCTTTACTTGAGAATACCAGATCTTCAGAAGCCAAACCAAACTGAGACCAGTGCATTATAGCTGGCCTTGACCCTTTTGGTGGGCTGAAGACTAGCTGGTGTTTAACGTGAAAGAGATATTCTCTGCAAGTTCCTTGTACAAATGGGGGTGAGCAGCTCACAGCCCACACCTGTTTGCCACAACCATATCTTTTCCCACCACAGAAGCCCAGGGGTTACTTTCTTCTTCTGTGATGGTGGCTCTGCAGCCTCACCAGGTTGCTTTGGTCTTGCACTTTGCTTCTTGTCCTAGCTCCACACCACTCTGGGGTCTCAACCAAACAAAGTGTTCTTAGAGCTACACAAGTGTGAAAGCATTTTGAAAATGTTCAGTAACAATGCTGCTGTGCTATTCTGTCTTCTTCGAAGCAGACACAGTGAAGACAAGATTAAGCTCAAATCCAATTTCAAAATGGCTCACAGCCCAGAGGTGGTTATTGTGGGGCTCTGTACTGCACCTCACCAGCTACAAGACAGCTGCTTTAGTTCACAGCATTGAGGAACAGGCCCTCAAAAATCTCTTTTTCCCCACTTCTGACCCTCTCATTTTCAGATGTTTCTGAGGCAGCCTGTTAGGATGGCCCCATGAGCATCAGCACTGTGGAGTGCCATCAGGATACCAGGAAACAGCTGTGTCCCCAGCAGGTCATCTCTGATCCCAACCCAGTCCTTCCCTCTGCAGTGTAGGCCTTGGGAGATGCACTTGCAGATGGCTTTGCAACTGCTTGAAGTAGGAAATTTTATTCCATCTTGAGAGTGAGGCCACAACCCTGTAAACCCCTGTAATCAGTAAAAGGGCCCAGCCAGCCATGAAAATAGGACAGAGATGATCAGCAGAGTTGGCAAACATCTGCATTAGCTGCCTAGACTTTTCCCTTCTTGATTTACCTATGTTTAATAAAACTAATTTAAAACAGACAAAACAAAACAGCAACAAAATACCACAACAAAACTAACACAACCATCTAGAATAGATTTTAAAAGAATGACACCATAATGAGCTCAAAGGGCAACACGAGTGATTATGCTCTGAAAAGACTTTCTAATGATGAACAGAGAGTAGTCTTACAGTAGATCACATGGACAAGCAGTGGAATCTAGAATAGTGCAGGGATAGCTGAAAATGGATTTTAATCACTCTCAAGGCCCCCTCTCACCTTCTAATTTTGTCATCTACAGTGTTGCTATATGATACCTCAGGTGTTTCACAATATGCTACATCTTGAATGCCAGGCATGCCACAGTGCACAATAGCGAGAATGCAGAGGTCTCGCCATTGAGACTGGCACTGATACCATGAACTTTACTTTTATTTGCACTGCATCTTTTGCTAGCCCCTTAAAAGCATTTCTGACATTGTTTCCCCCTACCCCAGGTGTGCCTTCTTCCCAAACCCAAAGTGTCTTCCTTTATGGACAAAATACCTCTTGAAATACCAGTAAAAATGCTATATACATCATTTGAGCTTCTTGAACTTGTATAGGTTTTGAGCTAATATCGAATATAGTTCAAGAAGCTCAAGAAGCATTTGGACAACGCTCTCAGACATATGTCTGATTTTTATGTGGTCCTGCGTGGAGCCAGGAGTTGGACTCGATGATCCTTGTGGGTCCCTTCAAACTTGGGATATTCTGTGTTCCATAGTTAAGTATCATAGTTACCATAGTTAAGTTCATCTATATATATATCTCTATATACATATTTTCATTTCTGTTTCCTTTATAAGGGCCTTTATCATTCAGCCTAGTTAACTTTGTTGCCTCTGTTGATGTTCTTATTAACAAATTTATTTGTGGAAAAAATATTATAATTTCAATTTACAGTTTATGTTGTAATGTGACAAAGGTGGCCTTTTTACTCTATTTCCAAGTGTGGAATTTCTTCTGTGAGAAAAGCGCTATCAACTAATACTGCAGATGATGAGGTCTTTGTGCCTAAAAGTCTTGCTGATCATGAGATTGCCTGTGCTATTTACACTTAAATTAACACAAACTAGAGCACCTTACAGGGTGTATCTCTCCCAAGTAAGTGCTTAACTCAGATTTCACTTTCTGGAAAAGGAGCATATCTTAATGCATACAACAGAAAAAAACATGAAGCATTATGACTATTATGACTAGTATAAAATACTGACTAATACTTTTGAAGAGTGAGTAATTTTCCAGGAAAGATTAATTGTAGGAATATATATGTGCTTTGCTTAAAGATTTAAACTTAAAACTTTTTTTTTTGCTTGTCTTAAAAATGCTACCAGTAAGTAAGTTCAACTTAAACAAAAACCTCATTTTTACAAAATTAATATGGGCCTCCAGTAGTGTTGTAAAGAGCAAAAGTTCCGCTGAAATTGAGTTTTGGGCTGAAGAGTATGTTTCTATTTTTGCTGTACCATAATAGCCTCCTATTAAATTAGAGTTACATAAACTAAGCTTTGACATAATTCTGTTTTTTCTTCCTTTTTACAGTCAGTATAATAAAGATACAACACTTGAGGAGAGGAAGTAACAAAATACAAGCTGTCAAAATATGCGGCCAAATCTTCCTTTTCAGCTTAAAGTGCATTGGTAAGAGCAAGGGCATCTCTCTCTAGGAGACTGATGGAGTTCCTGACTCAGTGGCCCCAACAGGAGAACAAAATACAAAATCTCTGTAATGAACTCAGTTGTCTGTTCAAACATCCTTATGATCCTTTATTCATGGATAAGCTTACTCTGCTCACAGGCATTCAGTGATTATTCATAGGTACAAAAATGCGCTGGCTTACAATGGACTGATATTATCACATTTGTCATGTGTACTCCACTCAGTACAGATGGTGTGTTTAATTTCTGCTAGACACCCTCAGAAAATATGCAGCCATAAAATGGACAGCCACTGAACCCACACTTCACTTCACTGGCATTTGCATGAGCTTTGCTTTTCAGAAACCCGCTAATTCTAATTCAGTGCCTTTAAGCTGTTAACGCTTGCACCAGTGGTAATTATAGAATCATAGAATCATAGAATTAGCTAGGTTGGAAAAGACCTACAAGATCACCTAGTCCAACCATCCACCTACCACCAACAACCCCACTAAACCATGTCTCCCAAAGCTATATCTAAACGTTTCTTGAACATCTCCAGGGATGGTGACTCAACCACCTCCCTGGGCAGCCTGTTCC